>NC_134485.1:427129293-427344978 GCF_040206685.1 Ascaphus truei | reverse complement strand
AGGAATTTTAGTTAAGAAAGATGATTCAATTATAATGGTAAATATGTTATGGAAATATGTTTGTTTTTTTCCAGATGGAGTTTTTCATGTATTCTTCAGTTAGATAAGGATACTCATTTCACAGGTCAAGTGATGCGTTGCGTTTGATATTTTAGGGATTAAATAAAGATTTAAAGTACCATTTCTATAATCAGTTGGTAGAATTGGATTTAAAATGTAGGAATTAAAATAGGTCTCCTGAATTTTCACATTTTTATAAGGAGGGGAAGTAGATGCCAATTATGATAAAATGTTTAGGAAAATATGTCTTTGGTCAACTAATTGAGAAGGATCTAATGATATAATTGGCATTATGTTAAAGGTTATCTGGTGTTTGTGATTTATGTATGTAACATGTAAAACAGAAAGTTTATAGGTCCACATGGACTAAGGTAAATTATATGTAGCACTATAATGATACTGCTTTCTTTTTACAGGTCATATGTAATTGTATTATGAATAAAGAATAATATTGGATGATGGATGATCAGAATCAAGAAGAACGAGAAAAATCAACAAGACTCATCACTTATGGGACTGAATATTTTTCCACTTTTTAGGAAAAAGAACAAAATGGCTATTTTTATTATTTTTATTACTATTGGGACTATTGAAAAAGAAAAGAATAACAAAAAAAGTACAAGGGGGACTTACATGTCTAGGGTTAAAACCAGGGGCGTAGCTATAACCTGGGCAGCCCGGACAACGCCTGGGGGCCCGCGCTCTTGGGGGGCCCCCTCTCCCCCCTCTGTATGCAGCACATCTGTCTCTCCTCAGAGACAGGCACGGGCAGGTAGGAGGAGAGCTGAGGATGCCAGCTGTGGAGTGCAGAGCTGATCACAGAACAGAGGGAGGAGGGAGGAGGAGAACAGGGTTGTCTGGCTGCTTAACCACTTCTGGTGGCATTGCACAGCAGGTGGCATTGCAGAGCTCTCCATAGCTGCTCCTCTCTACATCTCCCGGTTCCTTGTGTGTGTGTGTGTGTGTCTGTGTTGGTAAGGGTGTGTGTGTGTGTCTGTGTTGGTGTCGGTGTCTATGTGTGTGTGTATATGTCTGTGTCGGTACAGCTGCAGTGGCCGTAATTTTAAAACTTCGCCGGGTACCGCCATTGACTCGAGTTTGTATCGGGTGCAGAAAATTGCATTTTAGCGTTGTCTGCAATACCGTCTAGAAACTCAAGTGGGCAAGCGCGAGTTGTTGTCTTAAAAATCTAATAGCAATTCAACCCACACAATACAGCCGTACAGTTTTGCATGTCTGTGTGTGCGTGTACAGTAATTGTAATTTGAAGATTTATATTTGAAGCAGAGATTAAGGTTTACGAGTTCATACTGTATATTCTGAGGCTCCTTAGCTATACACAGATTAAAAATATTAGGAGACATACCTGTACTATATACAGGATAATAAAGGGAAAAGAAGAACTATATTCTTTCGAATGTAAAATATTTTTTCTTCTCATGCGTGTACAGTATGTCTAATTGGAACCTTGTTGAAACGTATATGCGTCTCATCACATTTCTATATGTATTATTTATTAATCAATACTTTTGCTAGGCTTTCTCATTTTCATACTGTTTTTATTTAATGCGCATGCGTGTATGTCTCATTGGAACCTTGTTGAAACGCATATGCGTGTCATCACATGTAGGTGCATGTGTGTATGTCTCATTGGTACCTTGTTGAAACGCATATGCGTGTCATCACATTTAGGCGCATGTATGTATGTCTCATTAGAACCTTGTTGAAACGCATATGCGTGTCATCACATTTAGGCGCATGCATGTATGACTTCTCATTCAATGTGAATTTCAAATCTGAAAAAAAAAGAAAAAAAACTTTTTTTTGTTTTATTCCTCGACATGGGCTTGCATAACAATTTTTGCTATTATGAGAATCAATCAGTAGCTGTTTAGTTCTACATTAGTCATGTACACTACACTGTTCTTTATGAGGTGGGTGGCATATTGTGATTTTTATTTGGGGGTGTGGGGTTCAAAACATTATGATGACCTGTTGAAAATATTTCGTTGAACTAATAATCCAGCATACATCCCTCCCCCCCCCCCACACACACACAAGGCTAAAGTATTTCTACTTCTTATCGACACCTCCCCCAAAACCATTCATTTGTAATTGGAGGCTTTGTGACTTAGTGTAAGCTTCCCGAGCCCGGGTTCAAACGCGCATGCATACGTGTGAAAAGCTTTTCTTGGGGCTTTGGCGAGAATCACTTCTCATTCAATGTGAATTTCAAGTCTGAAAAAAAACCCCTTTTTGTTTTGTTTCTCGACATGGGCTTGCATAACAATTTTTGCTATTCTGAGAATCAATCACTAGCTTTTTAATTCTATACTAGTCATGTACACTATACTGTACTTTATGAGGTGGGTGGCATACTGTGATTTTTATTTGGGGGTGTGGGGTTATGAACATTATGATGACCTATTGAAAATATTTCTTTGAACTAATAATCCAGCATACAGCCCTCTCTCCCCCACACACACATGCGCATGTGCGATCACAGACATTCCTTTGTTTTTTTTCTTTTCTCGACATGGGATGTGTTTAACTGCTAACTGCTGGTCAAAAGATTTTTCTGAACCAACCACTAGTCCCACACTCACTGCTATTGTAGCACCACCCCCCCCCCCCACCACTTCACACACACACCGCCTAACAAACCAACGTGAATAAAAATGCTTATCCACACCTTCCCCAAAGCAATTCATTTGTGATTGATAAGCCCTTCTTGGAGAATCCACCACACATTCAAAGTGAATTTCAAGTTAAAAAAAAAGAAAAAAACATATTTCCCTTTTTGAAGGACTTCTTCTGTCAGTTTTAATTTAAGGGCTGGTGGTATTTAACTGTAGCACCTTCCCCCCCCCCACCCGCCCTGTACCCACTCACGCATGTGCACGTGCGATTACAGAAATTCCTTTGTTTTTTTTCTTTTCTCGACATGGGATGAATAGCACCTCCCCCCACCACTTTAGACATTAAGCTTTACAAACAAACCTACGTGAATAGAAATGCTTATCCACACCTTCCCCAAAGCAATTCATCTGTGATAAGCCCTTCTTGGAGAATCCACCACACATTCAAAGTGAATTTCAAGTTTAAAAAAAACCAGACATCCCTTTATGAAGGACTGATTTAAATTAACCATAATACTGTACGAATCATGTTTTTGAAAAGTTAACAATTTTTTATTTCATCTGGATAATCTGTGAAGAATGAAAAATACAAATAATCATGAATAATACAAATTTACAATCTTTATCTTCTTGGTAATGGCTGCATTGCATTCTGTCTGTACAGTAGTTCTTAGTTCTTTTGTCATTGAGAGAGGGGGGGTTTGTGTAAATAAATGACTGCTACAATCTACAGTACACATAGTCCAATACATTTACACATGCCCCCCTGTAGAGGGAGAGAGAGGGGTGGCCCGGTATTAAAGGGGTTGCACCCCATTTGGCCACCCTGACCGCACCAGGGAGACAAGGGGTTAACTGGGCTGAGGTCCAGAAATGTGATGTAACCCTTGTTATGACATGTAAATGTATTTCCCCTGTTCCATTGTAATGTCTGGTTACTCAGTGTTTGCATCACACACACACTAGAATCCATCCGGGAGCACAAGGGTTAATAATTCTTTAATGATTATAGCTCTTTGTGTAGTTTTCCCGCCTTTTCAGGCACCATTTTGCAGGTCCCCATTGGCCGCCATTAGGGCTCAATGCATTTCAATAGGAATTTGTGCTGTTTTCGTCCTGTTTCCTGTAGTGACCAGCAGGTGGCGTCCGAGAGGGAGAGCGGCGGTTTCCCATTGAAAGTCAATGGGCTCATTGACTTCAATGGAGATGCCTCGAGGTAACCTAGTTGGCTGCCGTCCAGACCGCAAACCGCAAAGCGGATACAATGTCTTTCAAAAGAGCTAAAATCACTGGGTCAAGTTCAACGTCAATTAGCGGGGAAATAAACTGTTTTAGGGCACCTAGGGATAAAATTCTTTTTGCCCCTAGTTCCTAAGCGTCCCCCCACTCGACCACCACCGGGTCCCCGAATCCTGGACCCCCCATAAGGGTCGAACCAGATAGAGCGGGTCGCGCCATAGGCTTTGCCGGCGGCGGCAGAAACGGCTCAGAAAAATGACTAAGTGAGAAATGCTGAATGTTAGGAATCCATATCTCCGGTTCCGGAGGGTCCAGCGGATCAGGGTTTGGGGTATCTGTAGCCACTGCTCCGGCATCGCTGCAGAACCATCCTTGACCCGCTTGGACCAACCCGACGGAGTATGGACCCCCTTGAAGTTCGGGACTTTTCCCATAGACTTCAATGGCAGAAAATCCCCATTGACTTCAATGGCGGCGATTTACCATTGAAAGTCTATGGCGGAGCTGCCCGTTGTTTTCAATGGGGATTTAGTGAAAAGCTGAGATTTCTTTTTCAATGGAGATTTTTGTATTAAAATGATTTAATGTGCATTTGTGTAACTCCGGTTTCTTAGGTCGTAGCAAGTCGCTTTTTTGACCATATGGTGTCCCAGTTCTGGCAATGCGAACTGGGAAGTTTGGACCTGCTAAACCTAACGGAACCGGATATTTTAATACGTTTATGTTTTATGCTTAATAGTGTATCCTAAGGTAGGGATAAGTTCAAAAGGAAATTCTTTTGGGCCATAAGGTAGCAGATGGCCCTGGAGACCCCGCTATGTCTAGGATTTAAGTGCTGTTCAAAGAGTTTTATCACCCTCACTGTTTATCCGAAGCCCAAACCAGGGCAGGTCTTAAGTGTTCCAGTTAACACCTTTCAACAAAGGTTTTCCTGCCAGAACTCCAAATGGTAGACTTTCTGGCATTCCTGACGTAAATGTGGGGCTTCAGAAATGAGACCCCCAGAGTTCTACTGCGCATGTGCCAACTAGCAGGGGGGCATGGGTCAGAATGCTTTCCCACGTTAGTGAGTGGCTGGAGGTAATTGTAAACCAATCCCCTGTGCTTAAGGTTAAGAATAGAAGGAGAATGGTTTATAAACGGCTGTCCACCCATATATCTTTTGTCTTCGTTTGCTGAATGATTTCCTGATTGCTGGATGAAACTGCCAGTTCAGATGGGACTGTTTTCATTATTTTCATCTTTTACGTAAGTGTCTATATTTTGCCTGTTATTGTATAATCTGTTGTGTTCACCTTTATTCTAAGGAATAAATACAATTTATTATATCTTAAGCCTCGTTCAGTTCAAACCCAATTATTTTTGTGTAATATTAATAAGCCTGTGGAAGCTATCGTCACAGGCGTATTAATATAACTGGTGGCAGCTGGTGGGACTGAACTGGACCTGGATTACAGTATTCTGCGGGGTACTGTGATCCAGTGGGAACTTGATAGTAATTGCAAGTTCCTGGGACTAAAGATATTGAACACACAGTAGTGCAACAAGTAACGCAAGTTGTCACACCACCTCACTGCTGCGACCCAGAACTCAGAGCCATGAGTGAAGCGGAGAACCTCTATTACCTGAGAACTAGAACTCAGCTAAAGGACAAGTGCCGTGCCTATGGACTGGAATATGTGGACCAGGCGGTCGAGGACATGGTTGCTGCAGTCACCGCATATGAAGCTGAGCATCCAGAGGTCCTGGAAGTAGCTCAGCTTGCCCTTTTACAGCCGCCCGGAGATCAGGGACTGAACCCAGTGCCGGGCTGGCAGGATCCCGGGGAGGGACCAAGTGCACCTCCCAGGACAAGTGCAGCAGGAGGGGCACGGGTAGCTGCGGCTACCAGTCCCTTTACCCCTGAAATGCTGGCACTGATAACAGCGTGGGGAGACCGAGGGACACAGGAGGAGCGGCTACAGTTTATCTCTATGGCAGTGAACAGACCCGCTTATTGCCCCCCGGTCCGACCCCCCAAAGATGAACTCCAACTGGACAAGCACAGTCTCACCAAGTATGTGGAGGGCACTGATCAGATTGACATGTTTCTAAGGAACTTTGAAATGCAGTGCCGGCGGTACGGGGTGCTTCCCCAGCATAGGGTTGCACGCCTGGACCCGCTACTCTCCGGCTTGGCTAAACAGACTTTGATGGCGCTTACAGAGGAGTTTGCTGATGACTATGACCACCTGAAAGAACTTTTGCTGTTTCAGCACGGTTTTACCCCTGAAGCTTACCGGGGTAAGTTCCGGCTGGCGGAGAGGCACCCTCAGGAGACCTATGTCACTTATGTGACCCGCATGGCTTTGTACGGGTTACACTGGGTGGAGGGCTCTGAGGCCAGGACTTACCAACGCCTGCTGGACCTCATCTTTCAGGAGCAGCTCATGCAGCAGTGCCCGCCGGCGGTGAGGGCTTTTGTGTATGATAAAAAGCCCAAGACCTACACCGAGGCGGCGAGGATGGCAGATGACTATGTGGTCAGCCGGTCCCAGATGACCGCCAAGGTACCAGCCAAAGCGGTAACCCCACCGGCGCCGGCCAAGAAAGCTGTGAGTACCCCCCAGTGGACCCAAAAGCCGCCTGCGGGCAGCGGGTCACAGAAGGCGGGAGAGCTCCGGCATGAGCGCCGGTGCTACAATTGCAACAGCACTGGTCACCTCAGACCAGATTGCCCGGAACCCCTGCGTTCCAATGGACCCTACCGAGGGCAACGCACCCCAGCTGCAAAGCCGGTAGCCCGCGTGCGGGTGGCTTCCACCAAAGAACCAGGACCGGTCATGGAAACAACTCCCAGCGAGACGTCCCATGTCACCCCTACCCCGGTTTCTTCAGTGCCTACAGCCAGGAGCGGAGGACATCACAGCGCAGACCTGCAGCAGATGGACGGCAGGAGCAAGCATCTCACCCCGGTCACAGTCGGTGACCGGCAAGCAGTTGGCTTACTTGATTCAGGAGCTGCAGTGACCCTGGTCCGACCTGATATGGTCCGGCCAGAGGAATTGATCCCAGGCCCTGGGATGCAGATCACTGTGGCTGACGGAGAGCCACGTTTCCTGCAGGTGGCCCGCATTTTTTTGGATTGGGGGGTGGGCAAGGGTGTGCGGGAGGTGGGGGTTCTACCAGGTTTGGATGCTGAAATTCTTTTGGGCAATGACCTGGGACCGATGACCTGCACCTACGACCGTGTGCCCCAGCCCGCTGCAGTGGCGGCAGTTACCCGGAGCCAGACCGCGGCAATGCCGGCGGTGGCCACCCCAGTCCCCCAGCCTTTGGGACCAACGTTAGCGGAGGGCACAGAGGAGCCCAGGGAGGTAAGCCAGGATCAGTTGCAACCACAGGCTGACTTACTGTTCCCCCTTACCGTGTCCCTTTCCCCTGACAATGACATGACTGGGGGGGGGCCAGATTTAGGAGCCCAGTTTAGGGAGGCAGTGAAGGCAGACCCTACCCTGGCCGGCGTGAGACTTCGGGCGTCCGAATCTCAGGCAGGGGAGGGCACTGAGCGCTGCCTATGGCATAAGGGACTCCTATACAGAGAAGAAGGGAACCCGGGAATAGAGAAGGGATTGACCGGTAAGCGACAGCTAGTAGTACCCCAGGGGTACCGACAGCAATTGTTACGGGTAGCTCACTCTATTCCGTTAGCGGGACATCAGGGGGTCACCAGAACGCGAGCCCGGTTATTGCAGCGTTACTTCTGGCCGGGGGCATCCAGGGATGCGGCTGATTTCTGCCGCTCCTGTGATGCCTGCCAGCGAGTAGGTAAGGCGGGCGACCGTGTGAAGGCACCCCTGAGACCCCTACCGATAATAGGGGAACCCTTCCAGAAGGTAGCGATGGACCTGATAGGACCCCTCATGATTCCTAGCAGGTCAGGGAAGCGCTACATCCTCACGGTGGTGGATTTTGCCACCCGGTACCCTGAGGCGGTAGCGCTGGGCACCATAAGTGCCAAGACAGTGGCAGCAGCTTTGCTGAACATTTTTGCTAGGGTAGGTTTCCCTAGTGAGATCCTAACTGATCAGGGGTCGCAGTTCATGAGTGAACTGTTACATTGTCTCTGGGATGCCTGCGGTGTACAGCACCAGCGCACTACCCCTTACCATCCCCAAACAAACGGATTATGTGAGAGGTTTAATGGTACCCTGAAGCAGATGCTTCGGACCTTTATAGAGGCGGAGGGGAAAGACTGGGAGATTCACCTGCAGCACTTGCTGTTTGCCTACCGAGAGGTACCGCAAGAATCTACAGGCTTCTCCCCCTTCGAGCTACTATATGGCCGCAGGGTACGTGGACCTCTGGACCTCTTCCGTGAGGGATGGGAGGGGGAGACTACCGCTACTGATGCTTCAGTGATCCAGTATGTGGTAGATCTCAGAGACCGGTTAGAGATGCTTATGGGGGTGGCCCAGGACCACCTCAGGGCTGCTCAGACCAAGCAGAAGCAATGGTATGACCAGCAGGCCCGTAGCAGAGAGTTCATCCCAGGACAGCAGGTGCTTGTTCTCAAACCCACTCGGGAGAACAAGTTAATGGCTGCCTGGTCGGGACCGTATTCGGTCATCCGAAAGGTGAATGAGTGCAACTATGTTGTACAGGTAGCGCCTGAGAGGCACAAGACATATCACATTAATATGTTAAAGGAATACCGAGCACCGAGTATGGGAGCAGTAATGGCCATTTGTAGCCCACTGCTGGAGGATCCGGCGAGCAATGCTCTGCCTGATCTCCTAGGGGAGGCAAAGCAAGGAAACACTATTGAGCAGGTAGAGATCGGGGCACAGTTGAGTGCTAGGCAGAAGGGAGAAGCCAGGGACATGCTAGCTCAGTATAGCGCCCTCTTCACTGACATGCCAGGGACCACACATCTCACCAAACACCCAGTACACACAGGGGACCTGCAGCCTCTGCATAAGCACGCTTATAGAGTGTCAGCAGAGGTCAAGACAAGTATGGAGAGAGAGATTGAGGAGATGCTGACCCTAGGGGTAATTACTCCGTCCCAGAGCCCTTGGGCAAGTCCAGTAGTCCTAGTGCCTAAGAAGGACAAAACCACCCGGTTTTGTGTGGACTACCGGTTGCTCAACGCTGGGACGGTGTCAGATGCTTACCCCATGCCCCGCATGGATGAGTTACTAGATGAACTCGCGGGGGCAAAGTATCTGACCACCATGGATCTGAGCAAAGGCTACTGGCAGATTCCCCTGACCCTGGAGGCTAGGGAGAAGTCAGCATTCATCACTCCAAGTGGCCTCTATGAGTTTTTGGTGATGCCATTTGGGATGAAGAATGCCCCGGCTACCTTCCAACGCCTGGTCAATAGGTTACTGGAAGGGATGCAGAGCTATGCCAGGGCTTACTTAGATGACATTGCTGTCTTTAGTAATTCCTGGGAATCCCACATAGGACATGTAGCTGCGGTGCTGGATAGAATCAGGGAGGCTGGGCTTACCTTAAAACCCACTAAGTGTATGGTAGGGATGGCAGAAGTCCTGTACTTAGGGCACAGGGTGGGTGGAGGGCATCTCAAGCCAGAGCCAGCCAAGGTAGAAGCCATAGTTCAGTGGCCTGTTCCAAAAACCAAGAAACAGGTCATGGCCTTTTTGGGCACCGCAGGGTACTACAGGAAATTTGTCCCATAGTACAGCGCCGTGGCCAAACCCCTGACTGATCTGACTAAGAAGCAACTGCCTGTGCTTGTTACCTGGTCTCCTGCCTGTGAAACTGCTTTCCAGGCACTGAAAGCTGCGCTTGCTGAGGCCCCCATCCTGGCTGCCCCAGATTATACCAAGCATTTTCTTATTCAGACTGATGCCTCTGACTTTGGTGTGGGGGCTGTGTTGAGCCAGGTGGGGGACGACGGCAAAGAGCACCCTGTGGTGTATCTCAGTCGCAAACTGCTCCCCAGGGAGGTGGCATATGCCACCATTGAAAAGGAGTGCTTGGCCATTGTGTGGGCACTCAAAAAGCTCCAGCCCTATGTCTATGGGAGGGCTTTCACGGTCATTACCGACCACAATCCCCTGAGCTGGCTACAGAGGGTATCAGGGGAAAATGCCAAACTGCTGAGATGGAGCTTGGCTTTGCAAGAATTTGAATTCACCATTCAGCACAAAAAGGGCAGTGAAAACAGCAATGCTGATGGGCTTTCACGCCAGGACTATCCCTCTGAGACTGAATTCATTAATGGTGCCAGCAGTGCCCCACTCCCCGTCAGGGCCAGTGGGCCACAGGACACGCATTAAGAAGGGGAGGTGTAGAGGGAGAGAGAGGGGTGGCCCGGTATTAAAGGGGTTGCACCCCATTTGGCCACCCTGACCGCACCAGGGAGACAAGGGGTTAACTGGGCTGAGGTCCAGAAATGTGATGTAACCCTTGTTATGACATGTAAATGTATTTCCCCTGTTCCATTGTAATGTCTGGTTACTCAGTGTTTGCATCACACACACACTAGAATCCATCCGGGAGCACAAGGGTTAATAATTCTTTAATGATTATAGCTCTTTGTGTAGTTTTCCCGCCTTTTCAGGCACCATTTTGCAGGTCCCCATTGGCCGCCATTAGGGCTCAATGCATTTCAATAGGAATTTGTGCTGTTTTCGTCCTGTTTCCTGTAGTGACCAGCAGGTGGCGTCCGAGAGGGAGAGCGGCGGTTTCCCATTGAAAGTCAATGGGCTCATTGACTTCAATGGAGATGCCTCGAGGTAACCTAGTTGGCTGCCGTCCAGACCGCAAACCGCAAAGCGGATACAATGTCTTTCAAAAGAGCTAAAATCACTGGGTCAAGTTCAACGTCAATTAGCGGGGAAATAAACTGTTTTAGGGCACCTAGGGATAAAATTCTTTTTGCCCCTAGTTCCTAAGCGTCCCCCCACTCGACCACCACCGGGTCCCCGAATCCTGGACCCCCCATAAGGGTCGAACCAGATAGAGCGGGTCGCGCCATAGGCTTTGCCGGCGGCGGCAGAAACGGCTCAGAAAAATGACTAAGTGAGAAATGCTGAATGTTAGGAATCCATATCTCCGGTTCCGGAGGGTCCAGCGGATCAGGGTTTGGGGTATCTGTAGCCACTGCTCCGGCATCGCTGCAGAACCATCCTTGACCCGCTTGGACCAACCCGACGGAGTATGGACCCCCTTGAAGTTCGGGACTTTTCCCATAGACTTCAATGGCAGAAAATCCCCATTGACTTCAATGGCGGCGATTTACCATTGAAAGTCTATGGCGGAGCTGCCCGTTGTTTTCAATGGGGATTTAGTGAAAAGCTGAGATTTCTTTTTCAATGGAGATTTTTGTATTAAAATGATTTAATGTGCATTTGTGTAACTCCGGTTTCTTAGGTCGTAGCAAGTCGCTTTTTTGACCATATGGTGTCCCAGTTCTGGCAATGCGAACTGGGAAGTTTGGACCTGCTAAACCTAACGGAACCGGATATTTTAATACGTTTATGTTTTATGCTTAATAGTGTATCCTAAGGTAGGGATAAGTTCAAAAGGAAATTCTTTTGGGCCATAAGGTAGCAGATGGCCCTGGAGACCCCGCTATGTCTAGGATTTAAGTGCTGTTCAAAGAGTTTTATCACCCTCACTGTTTATCCGAAGCCCAAACCAGGGCAGGTCTTAAGTGTTCCAGTTAACACCTTTCAACAAAGGTTTTCCTGCCAGAACTCCAAATGGTAGACTTTCTGGCATTCCTGACGTAAATGTGGGGCTTCAGAAATGAGACCCCCAGAGTTCTACTGCGCATGTGCCAACTAGCAGGGGGGCATGGGTCAGAATGCTTTCCCACGTTAGTGAGTGGCTGGAGGTAATTGTAAACCAATCCCCTGTGCTTAAGGTTAAGAATAGAAGGAGAATGGTTTATAAACGGCTGTCCACCCATATATCTTTTGTCTTCGTTTGCTGAATGATTTCCTGATTGCTGGATGAAACTGCCAGTTCAGATGGGACTGTTTTCATTATTTTCATCTTTTACGTAAGTGTCTATATTTTGCCTGTTATTGTATAATCTGTTGTGTTCACCTTTATTCTAAGGAATAAATACAATTTATTATATCTTAAGCCTCGTTCAGTTCAAACCCAATTATTTTTGTGTAATATTAATAAGCCTGTGGAAGCTATCGTCACAGGCGTATTAATATAACTGGTGGCAGCTGGTGGGACTGAACTGGACCTGGATTACAGTATTCTGCGGGGTACTGTGATCCAGTGGGAACTTGATAGTAATTGCAAGTTCCTGGGACTAAAGATATTGAACACACAGTAGTGCAACAAGTAACGCAAGTTGTCACACCACCTCACTGCTGCGACCCAGAACTCAGAGCCATGAGTGAAGCGGAGAACCTCTATTACCTGAGAACTAGAACTCAGCTAAAGGACAAGTGCCGTGCCTATGGACTGGAATATGTGGACCAGGCGGTCGAGGACATGGTTGCTGCAGTCACCGCATATGAAGCTGAGCATCCAGAGGTCCTGGAAGTAGCTCAGCTTGCCCTTTTACAGCCGCCCGGAGATCAGGGACTGAACCCAGTGCCGGGCTGGCAGGATCCCGGGGAGGGACCAAGTGCACCTCCCAGGACAAGTGCAGCAGGAGGGGCACGGGTAGCTGCGGCTACCAGTCCCTTTACCCCTGAAATGCTGGCACTGATAACAGCGTGGGGAGACCGAGGGACACAGGAGGAGCGGCTACAGTTTATCTCTATGGCAGTGAACAGACCCGCTTATTGCCCCCCGGTCCGACCCCCCAAAGATGAACTCCAACTGGACAAGCACAGTCTCACCAAGTATGTGGAGGGCACTGATCAGATTGACATGTTTCTAAGGAACTTTGAAATGCAGTGCCGGCGGTACGGGGTGCTTCCCCAGCATAGGGTTGCACGCCTGGACCCGCTACTCTCCGGCTTGGCTAAACAGACTTTGATGGCGCTTACAGAGGAGTTTGCTGATGACTATGACCACCTGAAAGAACTTTTGCTGTTTCAGCACGGTTTTACCCCTGAAGCTTACCGGGGTAAGTTCCGGCTGGCGGAGAGGCACCCTCAGGAGACCTATGTCACTTATGTGACCCGCATGGCTTTGTACGGGTTACACTGGGTGGAGGGCTCTGAGGCCAGGACTTACCAACGCCTGCTGGACCTCATCTTTCAGGAGCAGCTCATGCAGCAGTGCCCGCCGGCGGTGAGGGCTTTTGTGTATGATAAAAAGCCCAAGACCTACACCGAGGCGGCGAGGATGGCAGATGACTATGTGGTCAGCCGGTCCCAGATGACCGCCAAGGTACCAGCCAAAGCGGTAACCCCACCGGCGCCGGCCAAGAAAGCTGTGAGTACCCCCCAGTGGACCCAAAAGCCGCCTGCGGGCAGCGGGTCACAGAAGGCGGGAGAGCTCCGGCATGAGCGCCGGTGCTACAATTGCAACAGCACTGGTCACCTCAGACCAGATTGCCCGGAACCCCTGCGTTCCAATGGACCCTACCGAGGGCAACGCACCCCAGCTGCAAAGCCGGTAGCCCGCGTGCGGGTGGCTTCCACCAAAGAACCAGGACCGGTCATGGAAACAACTCCCAGCGAGACGTCCCATGTCACCCCTACCCCGGTTTCTTCAGTGCCTACAGCCAGGAGCGGAGGACATCACAGTGCAGACCTGCAGCAGATGGACGGCAGGAGCAAGCATCTCACCCCGGTCACAGTCGGTGACCGGCAAGCAGTTGGCTTACTTGATTCAGGAGCTGCAGTGACCCTGGTCCGACCTGATATGGTCCGGCCAGAGGAATTGATCCCAGGCCCTGGGATGCAGATCACTGTGGCTGACGGAGAGCCACGTTTCCTGCAGGTGGCCCGCATTTTTTTGGATTGGGGGGTGGGCAAGGGTGTGCGGGAGGTGGGGGTTCTACCAGGTTTGGATGCTGAAATTCTTTTGGGCAATGACCTGGGACCGATGACCTGCACCTACGACCGTGTGCCCCAGCCCGCTGCAGTGGCGGCAGTTACCCGGAGCCAGACCGCGGCAATGCCGGCGGTGGCCACCCCAGTCCCCCAGCCTTTGGGACCAACGTTAGCGGAGGGCACAGAGGAGCCCAGGGAGGTAAGCCAGGATCAGTTGCAACCACAGGCTGACTTACTGTTCCCCCTTACCGTGTCCCTTTCCCCTGACAATGACATGACTGGGGGGGGGCCAGATTTAGGAGCCCAGTTTAGGGAGGCAGTGAAGGCAGACCCTACCCTGGCCGGCGTGAGACTTCGGGCGTCCGAATCTCAGGCAGGGGAGGGCACTGAGCGCTGCCTATGGCATAAGGGACTCCTATACAGAGAAGAAGGGAACCCGGGAATAGAGAAGGGATTGACCGGTAAGCGACAGCTAGTAGTACCCCAGGGGTACCGACAGCAATTGTTACGGGTAGCTCACTCTATTCCGTTAGCGGGACATCAGGGGGTCACCAGAACGCGAGCCCGGTTATTGCAGCGTTACTTCTGGCCGGGGGCATCCAGGGATGCGGCTGATTTCTGCCGCTCCTGTGATGCCTGCCAGCGAGTAGGTAAGGCGGGCGACCGTGTGAAGGCACCCCTGAGACCCCTACCGATAATAGGGGAACCCTTCCAGAAGGTAGCGATGGACCTGATAGGACCCCTCATGATTCCTAGCAGGTCAGGGAAGCGCTACATCCTCACGGTGGTGGATTTTGCCACCCGGTACCCTGAGGCGGTAGCGCTGGGCACCATAAGTGCCAAGACAGTGGCAGCAGCTTTGCTGAACATTTTTGCTAGGGTAGGTTTCCCTAGTGAGATCCTAACTGATCAGGGGTCGCAGTTCATGAGTGAACTGTTACATTGTCTCTGGGATGCCTGCGGTGTACAGCACCAGCGCACTACCCCTTACCATCCCCAAACAAACGGATTATGTGAGAGGTTTAATGGTACCCTGAAGCAGATGCTTCGGACCTTTATAGAGGCGGAGGGGAAAGACTGGGAGATTCACCTGCAGCACTTGCTGTTTGCCTACCGAGAGGTACCGCAAGAATCTACAGGCTTCTCCCCCTTCAAGCTACTATATGGCCGCAGGGTACGTGGACCTCTGGACCTCTTCCGTGAGGGATGGGAGGGGGAGACTACCGCTACTGATGCTTCAGTGATCCAGTATGTGGTAGATCTCAGAGACCGGTTAGAGATGCTTATGGGGGTGGCCCAGGACCACCTCAGGGCTGCTCAGACCAAGCAGAAGCAATGGTATGACCAGCAGGCCCGTAGCAGAGAGTTCATCCCAGGACAGCAGGTGCTTGTTCTCAAACCCACTCGGGAGAACAAGTTAATGGCTGCCTGGTCGGGACCGTATTCGGTCATCCGAAAGGTGAATGAGTGCAACTATGTTGTACAGGTAGCGCCTGAGAGGCACAAGACATATCACATTAATATGTTAAAGGAATACCGAGCACCGAGTATGGGAGCAGTAATGGCCATTTGTAGCCCACTGCTGGAGGATCCGGCGAGCAATGCTCTGCCTGATCTCCTAGGGGAGGCAAAGCAAGGAAACACTATTGAGCAGGTAGAGATCGGGGCACAGTTGAGTGCTAGGCAGAAGGGAGAAGCCAGGGACATGCTAGCTCAGTATAGCGCCCTCTTCACTGACATGCCAGGGACCACACATCTCACCAAACACCCAGTACACACAGGGGACCTGCAGCCTCTGCATAAGCACGCTTATAGAGTGTCAGCAGAGGTCAAGACAAGTATGGAGAGAGAGATTGAGGAGATGCTGACCCTAGGGGTAATTACTCCGTCCCAGAGCCCTTGGGCAAGTCCAGTAGTCCTAGTGCCTAAGAAGGACAAAACCACCCGGTTTTGTGTGGACTACCGGTTGCTCAACGCTGGGACGGTGTCAGATGCTTACCCCATGCCCCGCATGGATGAGTTACTAGATGAACTCGCGGGGGCAAAGTATCTGACCACCATGGATCTGAGCAAAGGCTACTGGCAGATTCCCCTGACCCTGGAGGCTAGGGAGAAGTCAGCATTCATCACTCCAAGTGGCCTCTATGAGTTTTTGGTGATGCCATTTGGGATGAAGAATGCCCCGGCTACCTTCCAACGCCTGGTCAATAGGTTACTGGAAGGGATGCAGAGCTATGCCAGGGCTTACTTAGATGACATTGCTGTCTTTAGTAATTCCTGGGAATCCCACATAGGACATGTAGCTGCGGTGCTGGATAGAATCAGGGAGGCTGGGCTTACCTTAAAACCCACTAAGTGTATGGTAGGGATGGCAGAAGTCCTGTACTTAGGGCACAGGGTGGGTGGAGGGCATCTCAAGCCAGAGCCAGCCAAGGTAGAAGCCATAGTTCAGTGGCCTGTTCCAAAAACCAAGAAACAGGTCATGGCCTTTTTGGGCACCGCAGGGTACTACAGGAAATTTGTCCCACAGTACAGCGCCGTGGCCAAACCCCTGACTGATCTGACTAAGAAGCAACTGCCTGTGCTTGTTACCTGGTCTCCTGCCTGTGAAACTGCTTTCCAGGCACTGAAAGCTGCGCTTGCTGAGGCCCCCATCCTGGCTGCCCCAGATTATACCAAGCATTTTCTTATTCAGACTGATGCCTCTGACTTTGGTGTGGGGGCTGTGTTGAGCCAGGTGGGGGACGACGGCAAAGAGCACCCTGTGGTGTATCTCAGTCGCAAACTGCTCCCCAGGGAGGTGGCATATGCCACCATTGAAAAGGAGTGCTTGGCCATTGTGTGGGCACTCAAAAAGCTCCAGCCCTATGTCTATGGGAGGGCTTTCACGGTCATTACCGACCACAATCCCCTGAGCTGGCTACAGAGGGTATCAGGGGAAAATGCCAAACTGCTGAGATGGAGCTTGGCTTTGCAAGAATTTGAATTCACCATTCAGCACAAAAAGGGCAGTGAAAACAGCAATGCTGATGGGCTTTCACGCCAGGACTATCCCTCTGAGACTGAATTCATTAATGGTGCCAGCAGTGCCCCACTCCCCGTCAGGGCCAGTGGGCCACAGGACACGCATTAAGAAGGGGAGGTGTAGAGGGAGAGAGAGGGGTGGCCCGGTATTAAAGGGGTTGCACCCCATTTGGCCACCCTGACCGCACCAGGGAGACAAGGGGTTAACTGGGCTGAGGTCCAGAAATGTGATGTAACCCTTGTTATGACATGTAAATGTATTTCCCCTGTTCCATTGTAATGTCTGGTTATTCAGTGTTTGCATCACACACACACTAGAATCCATCCGGGAGCACAAGGGTTAATAATTCTTTAATGATTATAGCTCTTTGTGTAGTTTTCCCGCCTTTTCAGGCACCATTTTGCAGGTCCCCATTGGCCGCCATTAGGGCTCAATGCATTTCAATAGGAATTTGTGCTGTTTTCGTCCTGTTTCCTGTAGTGACCAGCAGGTGGCGTCCGAGAGGGAGAGCGGCGGTTTCCCATTGAAAGTCAATGGGCTCATTGACTTCAATGGAGATGCCTCGAGGTAACCTAGTTGGCTGCCGTCCAGACCGCAAACCGCAAAGCGGATACAATGTCTTTCAAAAGAGCTAAAATCACTGGGTCAAGTTCAACGTCAATTAGCGGGGAAATAAACTGTTTTAGGGCACCTAGGGATAAAATTCTTTTTGCCCCTAGTTCCTAAGCGTCCCCCCACTCGACCACCACCGGGTCCCCGAATCCTGGACCCCCCATAAGGGTCGAACCAGATAGAGCGGGTCGCGCCATAGGCTTTGCCGGCGGCGGCAGAAACGGCTCAGAAAAATGACTAAGTGAGAAATGCTGAATGTTAGGAATCCATATCTCCGGTTCCGGAGGGTCCAGCGGATCAGGGTTTGGGGTATCTGTAGCCACTGCTCCGGCATCGCTGCAGAACCATCCTTGACCCGCTTGGACCAACCCGACGGAGTATGGACCCCCTTGAAGTTCGGGACTTTTCCCATAGACTTCAATGGCAGAAAATCCCCATTGACTTCAATGGCGGCGATTTACCATTGAAAGTCTATGGCGGAGCTGCCCGTTGTTTTCAATGGGGATTTAGTGAAAAGCTGAGATTTCTTTTTCAATGGAGATTTTTGTATTAAAATGATTTAATGTGCATTTGTGTAACTCCGGTTTCTTAGGTCGTAGCAAGTCGCTTTTTTGACCATATGGTGTCCCAGTTCTGGCAATGCGAACTGGGAAGTTTGGACCTGCTAAACCTAACGGAACCGGATATTTTAATACGTTTATGTTTTATGCTTAATAGTGTATCCTAAGGTAGGGATAAGTTCAAAAGGAAATTCTTTTGGGCCATAAGGTAGCAGATGGCCCTGGAGACCCCGCTATGTCTAGGATTTAAGTGCTGTTCAAAGAGTTTTATCACCCTCACTGTTTATCCGAAGCCCAAACCAGGGCAGGTCTTAAGTGTTCCAGTTAACACCTTTCAACAAAGGTTTTCCTGCCAGAACTCCAAATGGTAGACTTTCTGGCATTCCTGACGTAAATGTGGGGCTTCAGAAATGAGACCCCCAGAGTTCTACTGCGCATGTGCCAACTAGCAGGGGGGCATGGGTCAGAATGCTTTCCCACGTTAGTGAGTGGCTGGAGGTAATTGTAAACCAATCCCCTGTGCTTAAGGTTAAGAATAGAAGGAGAATGGTTTATAAACGGCTGTCCACCCATATATCTTTTGTCTTCGTTTGCTGAATGATTTCCTGATTGCTGGATGAAACTGCCAGTTCAGATGGGACTGTTTTCATTATTTTCATCTTTTACGTAAGTGTCTATATTTTGCCTGTTATTGTATAATCTGTTGTGTTCACCTTTATCAAGGAATAAATTCTATTTATCATATCTAAGTCTCGTCCCAGTTCAAACCCAGGTATATATATATATTTATATATATAGTTTTTGGTGTAAATTACAGCCTGTCGCAAGCTCTCGTGACACCCCCCCCCCCCACCCCTTCATTTTTTTAGTGCAGCAGCCAGCTCTGAAAAGAAAAAAATGAGTGCATTAAAAGGGCATTTACTGTAAGGCATTGTGTATCTTCTTAATATTGACAGCATTGAGTGAGAGGGGGGGGGAGGGGTGGGTTGTGTAAATTATGAGACTGTTGCTACAATATACACACAGTTCACTAATTATACACATGATCCCCTCACCCCCCTTCCTTTTTTAGTGCAGCAGCTCTGAAAAGAAAAAATAAGTGCAGTAAAGTGCATTTAAGGCATTGCGTGTACTGTATCACTATATTGGACTGTACAGTTACTGCTGTCAAACTACAGTATATACTGTACAGTATAACTGTATAACTACAGTATACTGTATAGTATATACTGTAACTCTATACAACAATATAACTATAACAAGTTGAAACAATTTATAACAAAATCTTTTTTTTAGTAAAAAGGTAAATAGCCAAGTAATTACTATCATTATTGAAGTATTTAAACGTTATACTTATTACCATATGTTTTGTCAATTTGATGTAGCATTGGGCACCTCTGCCTTTTGTTGTATACATCTGCCACGCTCAGTAGCACTCTTTTTGACATAAATATATATTCATGATGTGGTGGGTGTAGGAGTTTGAGCTAGCTGGGAATGTGTGTGTGTTAATCAATTTCTGACTGGTAACAGTTAAATGGAGGTAGGTGGCACCTCCCCCCAGAGCTCACCCCTCCCCACCTTTTTAACTTGGGAGGTTCTGGCATTTTGCTGAATGATAGTATGCTATATGATAATAAAGACCCAGAGACCGGTCCAAACCCTATACGTATTATAGGAACATATAGCAAACAATGGCGGGAAATAAGAACCGTGTTTAATACTCATTGGCATATCTTACTAAATGACGTAGAGTTGAGAAAAACTATCTCACCAACCCCCTCCATAACATACAACGACCTCCAAATTTGCGTGACACGTCAGTACACAGTCACTTTCAGGAATCACAGAAGGACACCTGGCTGAAGTCTAAAACTGTAGGCACTTACCGTAGTGGTACCTGTAAGGCTTGTCCCTTGATTGACACATCCAAAGAATTTTCAAACTGGAATTAAAAAAAGATCAGTTTTCAGAAATTCATAAACTGTAAAACAGTAGGGATTGTCTACTTAGCAACATGTACCTGTGGGGTTAAATATGTAGGCAAAACATCTAGAGAATTTGGAAGGAGAATTTTAGAACATGTAAGCACTATTAGGAACCACAATGACACTCCAATAGCCAGACATGTTAACAACATGCATGGAGGTAGTTTAACCTGTTTATCTTTTCAGGGAATCAATCATATCACTTTGGGGATTAGGAGAGGAGATTTGGATAAGGTTCTACTTAAGTCAGAAGCTAAATGGATATACACTTTGGGCACTATGGCCCCACAAGGTCTTAATGAGGGCTACAATATACTACATTCCTATAATAAACAGAAAGGAATATTTGCAGCCCTCCATACATGCCCCAGTGTATTATTCAAAATAGGATAGAACCAGGGGACATTTTCATTACCCTAAATGTCCCAAAATAATCTCCCTCCCTCCCCCCATACCCTCTCTGTTAAGATCTGGCAACAAGTGTTTTCCTAACAACAAGTCTATAACCACAATAGATACATTAATGTGAGTATACTATTTGACAACTTGGGCAACAGTCACTTTTTCACATATCCATTAGGAATAATGAAGAAATACATGTGTAACCAGCTGTAACTCATCTCTTTCTTTTAATCATGAGACAGTTTACTTCATTTTTATTATTTGTCCACTAGGTGTCAGTGTAGCACAACGGAGAATAGATCCTTACCTTTTGATCACTCCGATACACTTCCCCGTTTGCGTCCTCTCCAATTAGGGTCACCATGGAAAGCCAAGGACATAAAACCGGGAAATCTAGTGAGTCACGCCCACCCCCGATGAAGTTCCGGTAGTGAACGAAACGTGCGTCGGGTGATGATGACGTCATAGTCATCTGCTCTCTAAGCGAGACTGCAACAAAGGTTGCGAGTCTAATTTGCCTAAGAAACAATTCTATGTATCTATACAGCAAGTGTAACTAAGATGTGGACTGTGAAGGAATCCACTAGCAGTTAGGTTTCTGCATATACTCCTCTTAGAACCAAGGAGACAATCGGAGGGTATTAGGAACAGCAAGGACACAGTGCTTTATGTAGCACCCTGTGAGTTCCAATTACCCACATAACCAACAGCTCCTCTATGTGCTCACGTCTAATATATGCAGCACAAAATATATGTATACTAATTAGCAACAAGTGGGAACCAAGTCACAAGCGTGACTAAGGAAAACAGGACACCACTGATGCTAAGAACCTGCAGCATACAAAGATATTTTGTGTGCATTAAAACGTAGAGCAGTGTAATCTGAGGAGAACAAAAAGCACTTGCTAAAGGAAAACATTCTGTTTAAGTGTCCTATGGGCACATGCAACTATTATGTGTACATATAGCAGACCATTAGAAGCTGTTTAAATGAATACACCCTGTACTAATTAAAGTACCGTTTACTGATATAGATACCAAGTTCAAAACAGGGGAAAATACCTTTTCGCTTTATATATATTTTATTAGGAAGCAAAACCAAGAAATGATTAACCACACGCATCGCAATCACAAGGACGCAAGGTTGTAATCACTTTATCTTATTATATATTAGTGAAAGCACTGTATGCCTGTCTGCATCTTCCTGTGTCCCTAGGGGAAATCTCATTGGTCCCTTGGGCCGCCCGCCCCCGCACCTCTCATTGGCCTGAGGCAGAGTGACGACACACACACACACACACACACACACACCCTCCAAGTCATCGTGACCCGCGCGCACCTCCTCCTCTCCCCGTGTCTCCCTGTTTCCCCCGCTTTCACCCCCCCCCCCGGGCCGCTACAGTCAGCGGGGGAGCGGAGCGAGCGCCCGGGACACCACCCACAGCTCTCAAGCACGCGTCGCGCGCCCCCGCGCTCTCCTCTCCCCGTGTCAGCTCCCCCACCCGGTGCTCCACTCAGCTCTCCCCCCCGGAGCTCCGCTCAGCTCTCCCCCCCTGGTGCTCCGCTCAGCTCCCCCCCGGTGCTCCGCTCACCTCCCCCCCGGTGCTCCACTCACCTCCCCCCCGGTGCTCCACTCACCTCCCCCTCGGTGCTCCACTCACCTCCCCCCCGGTGCTCCGACAGGCAGTGGACACGCGGCATCTAAGATGGCGGCGCCTGGAAGGACCCCCTTCCTCCCTCGCGGAGTAAGATGGCGGCGAACGGGAGAGGTGACGTGTGTGTGTGTGTCACTGTGTGTGTGTGTGTCACTGTGTGTGTGTCTGTGTGTGTGTGACACTGTGTGTGGGGGGGGGAAACTGTGTGTGTGTGTGTGTGGGACACTGTGTGTGTGTGTGTGTGTGTGTGTGTTACACTGCCTCTTACTCCTGTCTGTGTGTGTGTGTGTGTGACACTGTGTGTGTGTGTGACAGTCTGTGGTGGGGGCCGGGGGGTGATGTGGTGGGGGCCGGGGGGTGATGCAGGGGAGGGGGGGGGGCAGTAATGTGAGGTGCAATGGGGGGGTCATGTGAGGTGCAAGGGGCGGAGAGTGATGTGATGTGCAAGGCGGGGGACACTGATGTGGGGGCCAGGAGGGGTGGAGAGTGATGTGGGGTGCAGGGAGGGGAGACCGCAGATGTGAAGGAGGGGGGGGGGACGGAGCTGTGAAGAGGGGGGGGCGGAGCTGTGAAGGGGAATGGAGTTGTGAACGTGGGGGCCAGCCAGCTGTGAAGGGGGATAAATCACGGGCAACGCCGGGTATATCAGCTAGTTAACAATATATATCACAATTTATCACTAAATGTACACAATAATATATGTTTTTGTACCTTGATAGTGCACTTTATTTATTTAAGTTTGGGGACTCACGACCAACACTACACAATTCCTTTAACTTTAGCACACTTTTATTTCACTTTATGCGTGTGAGAACCAAAATACACATTGTAAATTACTAAAGGCTTTACTGTCAAATTGGTCTTATTTATATATAGGACCAATTTGATACGCTTATCTGAATATAGGTTTTAAGATAAAAATTGTGCTAAATAAAATAAAATACACATCAGTGGAGGTGAAGTTTGACCTCTTTTAGGAAAAATAAGGCTCTGTTTAAGAGGTTGAGTGCAAGCATTATAGGGATTACTTTCCTCCCTTTTTTTCACCATTTTGCTGAATGGATAAGACTCACTGTAGTTGCTTCCTCTCATACAGAGGTAAAAGGAAGGGTTCACAGTTTTAGTGTTAGAACCTGCACTAATTTGGTTATACCTTGACGTTGGTATGCAGGTTGGCCAAAGGGTTTAACTAAGTAACCAAGTAATTACTATTATTATTGAAGTATTTAAACTTTCTACTTATTACCATATGTTTTGTCAATTTGATGTAGCATTGGACCTCTGTCTATTGTAGTAAAATCACTACCAATATTAAAAGAAGCATAATTATTTGTCATATTTTTTGTGCACCCTGAAATGTTGTGTGCTTGGAGTCTTTTGCAATAAATATACAACACACTGAAGGTTTGAGAATCTGTATTCGTTGTGCAGCGGAGAAAAATGTGAGACACACACACACACACACACACACACACACACACACACACACACACACACACACACACACACACACACACACACACACACACACACACACACACACACACACACACACACACACACACACACACACACACACACACACACACACACACACACACACACACACACACACACACACACACACACACACGTTTTTAATCTATTGTCATTTTAAATCGTTAAACTGCAAACCGGAAGTCTGAATTCTACACATCCCTCCTCCTCCGGAAATGACATTTCCCCATTCATATTGGCTCTGTATCGGCAGTGGTGAGCAACCATCCAATGAGAAGCCGGCGAGAGGTTAGCGGCGACTGAGAACTCCCTGCCTGGTGCTGTCACTCAGAACTTAACTACGCAGTTGCTTTTGACTGTCGCGGCCGCCATTTTGTGAGCGAGCGTCGGGTGGCTTTGTATCAGAGGAGCCGCGGCCGGTCCGCACTCACACAGTGACTTCCTCACTGCGGCTCGAGGCTGCTAAGGAGGGGAAGGGGGAAGCAGGCTGTGTGAGCTGCTCTGTGAGAGCCAGGAGGCGGGAATCCGAGGCTCAGGGGGAGGGCGCCATCTTATAGTTGAGGGAAGAAGTCGCCTAACAAGTTGCAAAGCGGGTAAACCGCAGCAACCTAACTCATTGCAGGGGGTTATATGGGTATAATATATCGTGTGTGAGGTGATGTCGTTCTCGTGACTGAAGGAGACTAAATTATTGACACTTGTAATTAGAGGGGTTTGCACAGGAATAAAAGAGGTCGAGTTTATAATTGATAATAAACGTGAGCCCTCCTGTCTTTGTAATCCCCTATATGTGTATTCACATATTAGGGGGAGTAACTGAAGCTTATCTTCTAAAGATATTGATAGCTGAAATACAGGAAAAGACACACATGTAAAGATTGGGACTAAAACCATAGTTATAACTAGGAGCAGCATCTGAAGTGGGCACCAAGTAATATATATATATATATATATTTATTGGTGGTTGAGTAAATAATTCCCCAGAGCTCAGGATAAGACATCTCCCCTGTCCCTCAACCATGTCTAACTACCACCAACTTGTGCTGGAACAAACTGATGACATCTCATCCAATCAGTGGTAAGTATTCGTTTGTCGTCCAGGAATGAAAGGTTAAAGGTCCCCGATAACTTCAACGTTACTGTGGGTTGAAAAAAAAAAAGATTCATTATCGTTACTCTACTTTTCCTTGACATATCTTTTGTGTGGACACAGTGAATCGGGGTGATCATTGTCATGCAAGTTTCCCCAAAATATTGTTGATAGCCTGATTATATTTGTATGCACAATTCAAAAATCATATCGTACTGTGTACGTCGATTCCCAAATACGTTCATTTCAATGATTCAGATTTTCTTTTGTGATACATTAGACATCATTATGACACACAATCCTAGATAATTAAGTGCGTTAGTGGCAAACCCCAGTGGATCAGGTTATGAATCTGCAAATAAGCATTTCTAGAGTGTACTTCCTAGAATCTGGGATCACTTGACGGGATGGAGTCAGCGAATGGAAATTACAAGTTGGGACTTTCATTTAGAGACGGGCAATCTGTTTTCAGTTGCTTTATCATTTTGATTGTCTTTTTTCCTTTTAGATATAGATGCACAATTCTTGACAATTTGATGCCCATTTCAGCCTCCAGCTTTATTCCTACCAGTGTCCAAAAATGGAATTTAAAATGGCTTTTGGGCCCCACCTCCTTCCTTAGTGAAAACATTGAACTTCAGAATTCCTGATCAGAGACGTGTAGGGGGAAGAGATTCCAAGCTACAGGGAGGCAGTCCTGCGCTTTCTGCTGGAGGTGAAACGGGTAGCAACGGTTGGCTTGTGGTCACTCTATAGCAGGGATCTTCAATTAGTTTTCCAAGAAGACCAAATCAGAAAACAGAAATAGAAGAGCCGCAAACGTATGATATTGTAATTATAGATACATTTAAAAACTTTGGAATGATGATATTTTGACATTTTGCAAACATTTATCATATCTGTACTATATACAGGCATACCCCGCATTAACGTACGTAATGGGACTGGAGCACGTATGTAAAGCGAAAATGTATTTAAAGTGAAGCACTTCCTTTTTTCCACTTATTGATGCATGTACTGTACTGCAATTGTCATATACGTGCATAACTGATGTAAATAACGCATTTGCAACAGGTTCTATAGTCTCCCCGCTTGCGCACAGCTTCGGTACAGGTAGGGAGCCGGTATTGCTATTCAGGACGTGCTGACAGGCGCATGCGTGAACTGCCGTTTGCCTATTGGGCGACGTGTACTTACTCGCGAGTGTACTTAAAGTGAGTGTCCTTAAAGCGGGGTATGCCTGTACAGTGTGTGTGTGTGTATATATATATATATATATATATATATATATATATATAGATGTAGAAATATCTGTACCTTGTTAGCTAAGTGTCATAATTAAAAAAGAATACTCGATACCAGTCTGTGGCTAACTAAATGCGTTTATTTGCACAAATAAAAGCATTTAGTTAGCCACAGAGTGGTATCAAGTATTTGTTTTTGAATATATATATATATATATATATATTTCATCAGTTAAGGTAATATATATATATATATATTATATCAAAAATTACATTACCTTAACTGATGAGAGAATTTTAGTGTGAAACATTTCACTTTACTCCTGCTAACTTCAAACTAGTTTCTTGGACAGCTGAGAATTCAAGGCACATGTGCCCCAGTTGGAAGAGCCCTGCTCTACAGACTCTGATAGTTTAATGAGATATTAAGAAGACCATTATACAGGAAACTAATTAAAAGTTTGGTGTAACAGGGACTTATCACTGTTTGAGAGAAACTGTCTCTAAATCCAGCAGTGTTTATTTATAAAAAATATTTTACCAGGAAGTAATACATTGAGTTGCCTCTCGTTTTCAAGTATGTCCTGGGCACATAGTTAGAATAAATACAGGGGTTACATTAAAAGAACAGTGTTATACAGTCAATTCATGGACAGATAGTTAGAAAATTGGGGACAGAGGATAAAGGGCTTGTGAGTTTCAGATTTGAAATAGAGCAGCTTTAACATCACTTTAACATCAGAAAACGTCTCACACCCTTTTGCTGCCCTTCTGCTGTGCCAAAGGCTATCCGCCTTTGGGGCAATGCATCTACACTGGGGTGGTTGAGATTCAATGCAGCTGTGAACACAAATTCTTTGTGTCCTCTTGGCTCATTAACATTCCAGTGGGTGGGGTTGACGTTCCACAAAGTACAAGCAAATGTTAACCCTTAGCACGCTGGTCCTGTGCAGAGGGGAGCAGCTCATGGGGAGCCCCATCAGGCTGTCTGCCTATGGGGCAACGCATATGTACACTGGTTAATTGCACAGGCAATCAACCAGACTCCACCTGGTTGATTAGGACTGTTAGAAAAAGCCTGATCTAAGAAACAGGAAGGCGATTTCCTTGGCCCACAACTGGGCTGACCAGAGGAAAAGATGTCTTGATGCACACAGAAGGACTATGCTAACAGCAAGACAATGGGACAAGACCTCTATACCTGGACACAAACATCGCCCTTGCACACAAGGGTGCTGACCTAGGAGAGCAGAGAGGCCTTCCCCTACAGCTACAAGAACAGGTAAGAGACTTTCTTGTTGGACTGTTGTGTGTGTGTTTGGGGTGGTAATTAGCTTAGCTAACCACCCAGTTAGAGAGGGATGGAGTAAAGGTGTAGATATTCTCCAAAGCGGAGTAGGCCTTTATTTTGTTTATTTGTTATGTTTTGCCGTGTTAAAGGAACAGGCGCAATAAAGCCTTATTTTAGTTTCACCTTAAAAACGGTCTCCATTGCATACCTCTGCACACATCTCTAACATAGAAGTGGGATGAGAGGTGGCCCTTAAAGTTCAAAGGGGCCCCGGGGACTGCCTGTGAAAATGTCTGTGCTTTTGCCTGCAAAAGTTCCTGCAACAGTCTGAGCAGCAAAACACGTGCAGAAGTGAGCAGAATTAAAGGGCTACACATCCAGGCAAGTAAACTACACTGCACTGGAGAAAGCCACAACGCCACAGTTTGACTGGAAGGACTGCGACAGACGGTGTCCCACACAAGATACTGGTGCTGTGATCAGAGTCTACCCCACTACTTGTGGAGAAAAAAACCCTGGGAATTGAAAATGGCTGCCCAGCTGAAGTCAAATACAGACTGCAAGAATGGGGGAAGAAAATGTGTTCCTGGTGTAAAGAGCCCAGCCAAAAGGGCAGCAGCCAGAGGAATATTTTTTTCAAAATGCCAAGGAACTGCAGCAGCAAGCAATGCACTGTGGACAAAAGGAAGGTACAGAGGTTTTTCTTGGCAGGTGCACATCCGGTATCACTGATGAGAAGGGATGTGTGCACAGTGCTACTGATGTTTCCGAACCTTCCAAAGTAAAGAAGAAAAAGTCCACAGAGATGCCTGTTAGAGCTACAAACTCTGCAAGCAAAGTCTGCCTACCTGTAGGACTACCAGCTGGGGTTCTAGCAAATACAGTGAAAACAGCTGCAATTACGCCTCCTGTGGTCAGTAAGAAAGATACACCTGATACCACCAAAATGGAGGGCAAGATATGGCGTTCCTATTATGAACCCTACCCCACGGAAGAGTGACCCTTCCGGTCCTTTGAGGATAAGGATGAAAATATCTGTTATGGTGAACCTGAACCGAGTCACACCCACAAAACACCCCAAGGATGGTGGAGGTACCGAAACTCGGTACACACCGAACAAACAGGTCTCTATGACCCCGAATATTCCTACCAGCTAATGCAACTACAAGAAAAGTATGGTGGATGCTGTGAAACTGCTGAAGGTTCAATCAAAGAAGGAGACCCCGGTACCTCTGATGGAATGGAGTCGCCCAAAGCAAAAAGGCGGAAAAAGAAAAGAGGTTCTCCACTTACCTTGGAAGGATTAGACACGGCCGCAGCTCCTGCGGAGAAAAAGGGGGCCAAGATGCTCTGCAGCCTAAAGCAAATGGAGAATTCGTCCCGCAGATGGCAGAATATCCAGTGGGCCCAAGGCAGATGTTGTGTACCCCCAAAGAAGTGTCTGTCTTGTGCTAACAGTGAGAAACACTCAACCAACAATACCAGGGAAGCGGAGCCGGAGCTAATAAGTGATGATCCCATGACCAGCCCTGAAGATGCCCTGCAAACTGCCAGGCATGACTGTGATATGCTCTGTGAACAATTGAAACTGAAGATAGATTATTACGCTGAGCTACAGAAAAAACATGCTGAGCTACAGTAGAATGTGCTCACAATTTACTCTTTGGCCTTGACTGAATTGGAGGATCTAAAGACTGAGCTAGATAGTACAAATTCTGATATTACCGCCATGGATGAAAAGCAGAGCAAGTCTGACCGAATGATTGCTAATCTGAAACAGAAGTATGAGGAGGCACTGAAAGAGATTAGTCTTTCAGCAAGAGGTTCGCAATTGCCATAGGGAGGTGGATGTCTCTCAGAATAAGGTTCACTCTCTCTGCATAGAACTGAATGTCTCACACCAGGAGGTCAACAGTGTCCGGACAGAGGTGGACATATCGCAGCATGAGGTTCCTTCTCTCCGCATAGCACTGGGTGCCTCACACCAAGAGATCAGCAGTTGCCGCACAGAACTGGAAGTCTCTAGAAAGGAACTTAACGGTCTCGCTGAGGAGCTGGACATCTATCTGGATATATATAGATATAAATAGATATATATCTATCATATTTCTTTAAATAAATAAATAATAAAAAATATTTATTTATTTTGATTGTGTGTTTGGGGTGATAATTAGCTTCGTAGCTACCCACCCAGTTAGAGAGGGCTGGAGTAAAGGTGTAGATATTCTCCAAAGCAGAATAGGCCTTTATTTTGTTTATTTTGAATGTTTTGCAGTGTTAAATGAACAGGCGCAATAAGCCTTATTTTAGTTTCACCTTAAAAATGGTCTCCATTGCATACCTCTGCACTCATCTCTTAGCCTTGGTAATGCGTGTTAAAGAAGTAATCCTGCCTACTTGTTTCTTATTTCACCAATTTTTGTAATGCTGTGCAATAGATGGTTCCTTTGCAGCTAAACCGGATAGTTGTTCCTGAGATATTGGTGACCATGGTCCCTCCAAGGAGTACACAATTCACATCAAAATTTGCAGGCCAGTAGGAAGCCATGTAATCGTCTGGGACTGTTCAAGGGTACATGCAACTACACATGCGGGGTCTCTTGACAAGGCTTATTTATTTAGCCTTAAAAACATACAGCACACAAAACAAAATAGCTTCTCTTCAGCAGACAAAACAAAATAGCTTATCTTCAGCGTGGCAAACAAAGCAGTTTCTCTTTAGCATGGCAAACAAAGCAGTTTCTCTTCAGCATAGCAAACAAAGCAGTTTCTCTTCAGTATGCAGGACACATCAGTTCATAAATCATGTACTTTGCAAACAGACCTTATATCAGTAATCTCTTCAGTAACTCACTCCTGTCTCCTGACCAGCTAGACTGCATGTGTGTACAGCCTGGGGTTTTTAACACACCTTGATTAGGCAGCTGGGATCCAACTAATTGTCATGACCTTCCCAGCTGAAGTTAACCTCATCACTGCTGTACTGCAGACTAAACATATGTCTGCCAGGCATATAGCTGGTGGTTTTTATTTACCCTGTCACATTCCTCCCCTGTTAGTGTGTGGCTGGGGCTACGCAAGGCTGAAGCCCGACCATCCACCCCTTCTCTAGAAAAGAAGTCAGCATTTGCGTTCTCTTTTCCTGGCCTGTGCTGAATCCCAAATGAGAAGGGTTGGAGGGCCATATACCACCTAGTCAATCTAGCATTGGAATCCTTCATACTATTTAACCACTTCAGTGGAGCATGGTCCGTCACCAGAGTAAAATGGACTCCTGCCAGGTAATGCCTTAGAGTCTCGATTGCCCACTTTACTGCGAGGCACTCCTTCTCAATCACTGAGTAGTTCTTTTCCCTTTGGAACAATTTCCTACTTGGGAAAAGGATAGGGTGTTCAGCTCTCTAAAACTGTTGTGACAACACTGCCCCATGCCCTATCTCTGATGCATCGGTTTGCACTACAAAAGGCCTGTTGAAGTCTGGGCTTCTAAGGATGGGACCCTCTGATAGGCACCTTTTTATGTCCTCAAAGGCTCTCTGACACTCCCTTGACCATACCACTTGTGTAGGGGCACACTTTTTTGTGAGGTCCGTTAAAGGGGCTGCCACTTCTGGGTAATTGGGGATGAACCGCCGGTAGTATCCTGCTAAACCCAGCAGAGAGTGTACCTGCGTTTTTATTTGGGGGTCGGAACTTCTTTCAGGGCAACTACCTTGTCGGTTAGTGGCCTTACTTTTCCACCTCCCACTGCATACCCTAAGTATTTGGTTTCCGCCTTACCCAAGACACATTTCTTAGGGTTGGCTGTGAGCCCTGCCTCTCTTAGAGATTTGAGGACCGCTTTCAGCCTATTTAGATGGGTCCGCCAGTGTTAACTATAAATGACAATGTCATCTAGGTAGGCTGCGGCATAAGCCCTATGGGGTCTCAGCACCTTATCCATGAGTCTCTGGAATGTGGCTGGGGCTCCATGCAGTCCAAATGGCATTGTCACAAACTGGTATAAACCCATGGGAGTGGCAAAGGCTGTTTTGCACTTGGACTTCTCTAAGGGTATTTGCCAGTATCCTTTTGTTAAGTCCAGCGTGTATATACCGCGTTACCAAGGGCGTCAATTAACTCATCCACCCTTGGCATCGGATATGCGTCAAACTTGGATACCGCATTGACCTTTCGGAGGTCCACACAAAATCTTACCTTCCAATCGGGTTTAGGGACCATAACTAGTGGACTACTCCACTCACTGCATGATTCCTCAATCACTCCTAAGTGTAACATTTCTTGTACCTCCTTCTCTACCAGGGCTCTACGACTTTCAGGCAACCTATAAGGACGGGAACGTACTTTTACCCCTGGTGCTGTCTCGATCGCATGTGAAATTAAGTTAGTTTGCCCTGGTAAATCAGAAAAAACATCATGGAATTGTGTAATTATTGCTAACAAGTCCCCTTTTTGTTCAGAGGACAACTGTTTACCCATTGGGATTTTATCATCACTCACGATGTTCTCCCGTGGAGGCTGAGGACCCAAGTCCGTTTCCTCCTCCACCGGGTGGATGAATAGAGACCGCTGCATCTTCCAGGGTTTCAGCAAGTTCACATGGTAAATTTGTTTACCCTTCCTGGACCCTGGTTGAGCGATCTCGTAATCCACATCACCCGTGCAGCGGAGTACTTCGAATGGGCCCTGTCATTTGGCCAGGAGTTTACTCTCGCAACTGGGTAACAATAACATCACCTGGTCTCCCGGGTGAAACACTCTCATGCGAGCATTCTGATTGTAATGTCTCTCCTGACTGTCCTGGGCTGATCTAAGATTCTCCCTAGCAAAATGGCCGACCACATCTAGGCGCTTCCTAAGGTCTAGTACATATTGCAGGGTATTCTTAGAAGGGGACCGCTGTTCCTTCCAGGACTCCTTTAGGAGGTCTAGGATACCCCGGGGTTGGCGGCCATACAGCAGTTCAAATGGAGAGAATCCCGTGGAGGCCTGGGGAACTTCCCGCATTGCAAACAGCAGAAAGGGAGAAGTTCATCCCAGGCTCTCTTCTCTGAATCTACAAATTTTCTCAGCATCCCTTTTAGAGTTCGGTTAAATCTTTCCACCAATCTGTCAGTCTGTGGATGGTAGACCGATGTCCGAACAGACTTGATCTCTAGTAATTTTAAGACATCCTGCATCGGTTTAGCCATAAAAATTTGTACCTTGGTCTGTCACCATAACCTGGGGAAGTCCAACCCGTGAGAACAGCTCCAACAACTTGTTGGCTACTTGCTTCGCCGTTGCTGTTCTCAGGGGGATGCCTCAGGATATCTTGTTGCATAGTCAACTATTACAAGAATAAACCTGTGTCCTTTCGCAGAAGGTTCTAGAGATCCTACCAAGTCTACCCCAATCCTCTCAAAGGGAACTGACACCAAGGGTAGAGGAACCAAAGGGGCTGTTTTTTGTCCCTTCGGACTAGTTAGCTGGCACTCCGGACATGCCGCACATAACTTGGCAATATCACTATGCATCCCTGGCCAATAGAATCGGAACCGAAATACGGTCCAATGTTTTATCCCTACCCAGATGACCACCCCAAGGGACAGTATGGGCTAGAGTGAACACAGATTTAACAAACGCCTTGGGAACCAATATCTGTCTGGTGACCTCCCCTGTTTGTGTCTGCCTATTCACCCTATACAGGATATCATTTGATAATTCAAAATGGGAGAATACTATCACCCCCTGTGCTTTCAAAATCTGCTCATCAATTTTTACCACCTTATTATACTGTCTAGCAAGGACTGGGTCTTTGTCACGATGACACCAACTTTTATCAACACATTTATATTTCTGGGTACTTGATTGAACAGAACAAGTTGCAAAATAAATTGTGATTTATTTCCTTAATAGACATACACACGACATCTGCAGAATACACTTGAAAACAACACTTACTGGAATAAGGGAATGAAAGAAATTGTCCTTTTAAACAAAATAAATTGTCCTCTGCTTGCAAGCGCCAGAAATGCAGCCTTGGTTTTAAAAGTCCTGTGGTTATGTGGTTATTAACCTCTTCACTCCTGGACTGGTTGCTGCTGTACTGGAACAAAGTCTTGCATCTATACATCATGGATTAAAATTCAGGAATCACACTGGGGATACCTGGGGGAGCCACAGTTATAGACTGCCCAAAGCTATCTTTAACATGTGGATCCAATCCCCTCGTGGGAACAAAAAAAACCACGAATAGCCAAGTTACCCACAGTTCATAAGACCGGTCAAAAGGGCTGTCCGGTGGGCAGGGTGCCTGGGTCAGGTTGACGCCCATGCCACTTCGCATACCTGGGCTACACCCTTAACTTGGGGCCACTGTGTCTGGTTTCTGACTCAAAGGTGTCACTAGCCTGACATCTGCTGTGCATCAGTATGCCAGTATTATATACATTATGGGTCTCTGGGTCTTTTCATAATTGACACTCTTTTAGACAGGGGGACTCTAAATCTGTGAGAGCCTTTTGAGGCTCCGTCATAAAAATAACTACAGCCCTTTGAGGCTTGGTCATAAAAATAGCCCCAGCTCATTCACCCAAAAAAATACCTCCTGCCTTACATTTAAGATCTGCCATCATGTGTCGATTAGAGGGTATGGCAAGCAATGCATCTTGTCTTTTACCCTCGCAGACAGGGAATGGCCTGCAAATGGGGAATAAAAATGGCGGGGACAGGGCAACAACAGTAATGCATAGCAAATCAGGTATTAACCCCTTCCTCCCCGTCACAGTCTTCCCTTTGCCTCTGGCAAAAATCAGGGAAGTATAGGTCTGGTAAATCTCCAGGGCCCATATCCCCCTCCCTCTGGCCATTCCCAGCGATCACTTGTGACCTCTGACTACTAGAATGGTCACCTTGAGACCCAGATTTCTGCAACCAGTCCTGTTTGTCAGAGCGTCTTTGCTTCCGAGTCTTTTGAACCCGGTGCCTACTGGGGAAAAAGGTCTGCCGAGAAGGGGAACAGTTTGCCAGGGTTCTCCTGAGCCATAGAATAAGGCTCCTCGTGAGAGACTGGAGCCATTAGGTCTGAAAAGAAAGGCCAGTCCCGGCCAAGCACAACGGGGCGGAGAGCCAAGGAGCGACTCCTACTTCGAGGTAGGCCTCCTGGCCTTTTACCTGTAGCCGGATTTTGGCCGTCGGATACCGTTTTACAGCGCCGTGTATACATTCTATACTACATGGGGAGTCAAAAGAACACACGTTACGCGGTAACCGTTCCTGGAAGACCAGAGTTTTTCCAGAGCCCGAATCTACAAGGGCCTGGATGGTTTTTCCCCTAACCTGGGCTGGAAGTAGCCAGGGCTCATAATTTTCTCCAGTGAAGGCCGAGGCGACGGTCCTGCTAAATGAACAATCCATCAGTGGACAGTCCACCTGCCGATGGCCTTGTTCTCCGCAGGCGGAACATGGAGAGGGTTCCCTCGGAGGAGGGGGGCGTGGATAGCGCTCCGCTGGACCGGATACTGGATACCAGGCATCTGTTGGGTCTTGTGGGCGATGTCCTCAGAAGTTCCTCTCATTTTGCGACGAGCTGACATCAGGAAGGAGATGAGGGTCTCGGCGGGGACCAGCATTTGGACTCCGTCCTTGCTGTAACGACTGCTCCTTCCGTTGGACTTGGCGGTTGCGCGTGGACAGGCCGTAGGTTCCCTGTTGATCCGACCTCCCTCTTTGGGCATCCACAGGTGCCAGTCGAGTCGGATCCGTCGGGTCCTGGACACTTGCCTGCTCCTCAGCCCCAAGGAAGTTCTCCACGAGTCGGACCGCCAAAGCTAGGGTTCAGCAGAGTGGCGTTTTACCCAAGAGCGTGCGGAAGGGGGTATTATTTGTAGGAATTGTTCCAAACCACCTGCTCAAGAATTGCCTCCTTAGTGCACTCCTCAGGTTGTATCCAGCGCGTACACAAGTCCAATAACCGCTGAGCGGGGAACCGGGGTCTCATCTTATTGGTTTACTTCATGTTCCGGAACTGCTGCCGGTAGGTCTTTGGGGTCAGACCTAAGCGATCCAGTATGGCGGCTTTCACTTGTCGGTGGTCCATTGCCTGATCTGCAGGGAGGCCCTGATATGAGGCGTGGGCTTCTCCTATGAGGAGCGGGGACAAAGCAGTTGCCCAGCGATCTGCAGCCCAGCCCTGAGCTTCGGCAACCCTTTCAAATGTCAGTAAAAAAGCCTCTGGATCCTTGTTCGGAGCCATTTTCCTCAGGAGTACCCGGGGTTTGTTTGCAAGTTCTGGACTGGCAGACCCCTGGAATTGGGTCAGCAGCTTGGCCATCCGCTCATCCTGTGCTGTCTGCTGCTTGGTTAGGAGCTGGGTTTGCTGCTGCAATGGTAGTTGGGCCTGCTCCTGCATTAACTGTCCCTGCTGTCTGGTTTGCTCGCACAGAAACTCTTTCAAAATGTCTTCAATTTTTCTCATTCTTGTTTGTGTGTGTGGCCCTTTTTACTGCAGGAGCCTTTCAAAATCCCGGCACTTCTGACACCATATGTTGCAGGGTACATGCAACTACACATGTGGGGTCTCTTGACAAGGCTTATTTATTTAGCCTTAAAAACATACAGTAGACAAAACAAAATAGCTTCTCTTCAGCGTGGCAAACAAAGCAGTTTCTCTTTAGCATGGCAAACAAAGCAGTTTCTCTTCAGCATGCAGGACACAACAGTTCATAAACCATGTACTTTGCAAACAGACCTTATATCAGTAATCTCTTCAGTAACCCACTCCTGTCTCCTTACCAGCTAGACTGCATGTGTGTACAGCCTGGGGTTTTTAACACACCTTGATTAGGCAGCTGGGATCCAACTAATTATCATGAGCTTCCCAGCTGAAGTTAACCTCATCACTGCTGTACTGCAGACTAAACATATGTCTGACAAAAACACAAAAGACACAGCGCACAACGCTCATAGTGCATTAAAGATATATTAAAACAACAAATTAATAGGGTAATTATTGTGCGTACATCAATAAAAAATCAATTAGACATTTATGGGATATGTTACCCATCCACCAGCAATGCGACCCGGATCAGATGTCTTCAGCAGAGATCTTGCATCACACTGTGGACCGGATCAGCAGTCATCCACTGTTACTGGAGTTGGTGAGAAAATCCCAGATATAGAATGGGTAGATAAGGAGTCCTTTAAATGTCCCCGGTGAAGGTGAACAGTGTCTAGCCACAAGTGGCTCACTGGGGAACGGCCGTGTCCCGCGGTCCTCGCGACGGCTGGTCTCTCTCCTTCTCCCCACCGCACCGGCACTTCCGGGTGATGACGTCACTCCAACTCGCGTCGCGTCACGTCAAGATTCTCCTCCGGTGGCCGGATCAATATATGTGGGGGCAGAGAGTCCAATAGTACACAATCCTACGCGTTTCGAAACCGTAAAGGTTTCTTCATCAGGGAACTGATCCAACTAATTATCATGAGCTTCCCAGCTGAAGTTAACCTCATCACTGCTGTACTGCAGACTAAACATATGTCTGCCAGGCATATAGCTGGTTGTTTTTATTTACCCTGTCACCGGGACGTTTTGTTGGATTTTTTTTACATACCCAGGAAGAAACACCAGTAACTACATCAGTGTATATTTCTGAAACCCGGGTGTTCCCAGAGCTACAATAGACATGGTTTATTTCTGGAAAACTCATTGGTTCCAACACTGTAAAAAAAAAAAAAATACTCCAAGGGCCCCATGATGTAGTAGCTACCCAGTGCATCATATGGTATCTGCTTGTTTTCAAGGCTTTCTGCCTTCCTGTGCAGTGCTGACTGCAATCTGGTTGAGGAATGCAAGAGGACTCCTCTTTGCAGCGTCATGGATGATGGAACAGATCACAGTGCCAGAGGGACTGTGGTACCCTGGTGTCTGACCCCTCTGGCACTCAAATGGTTAATGGGCATCATTACTAGCACAAACTGCACAGAAAACCATATTCTAATTGACAAAATGAATCTGGACAACTTTGCTCATCATCCATATTTAGACTTTTAAATATCAGTGTTACTTCCAAGGAATAAATGTCAACTTTGCACGTATGATGTGTAAGTGACCTGAAGTAGCACAACCAAACTTTTTGGACAACACAAGCATGACCATGTCATATTGCCACACCCACTCTTACTATTCTGAATTAATCCCATGGGAAATACTGCCTATACTTGGGTGGACTAATTGTATAACGACTGACTTGATTATATCATATTTATTATTGAGGATTTGGACTGTTCTAGATTAAATTATTATTTGTAGCTTTTTCTGCTTGCCTGATTACAAATGTGTTGGCAAAAGAGGTGACATGGGATGTATCTAGGGACATCTTTGACCATTGTAACAGCACATACTTCTTAGGAACTGGTCAAAAAAGGGCCACCACTCATTTCATTGCTGTACTGTAGATCTCAACTATTAATTTAAAGGTAATCAAAAAGATCAACAAGGCACAACTTTGCATCGTGTGTTTTTAGGTATGTTAGGCTTCAGTGATTATGCAGATTAACATACACCTATGAGCCAAGCATTTTCAACATTGTTCTTATACAACCAGATTTAATATAACATTTTGTTGTATGCCCTTGCCCTCTTGTTATGATTACGTATGTTGCTTTGTGCTGTTCAGAAGATAAACCCGCTAGGCAGAGAAGGAGAGGAGACCCGGGATCCGTACCTGGGATCTAAATCATGAAACAATAGAATAGTGGACTTCAGTTCTGGGGTGAGAGCAGGAGGTATAGGATGGTCGTGGTCACTGTTCCAGGCTCAGGGCTGGAGAGAGGCAGAGTGGTTGAGGTCAAGGCTAGAGAGAGACAGAGTGGTAGAGCTAAAGTAGTCCGGTGGCAGTCAGGGGTCTATGGCAGGCAATACTGGGCTTCCAGAAGGAGACTAGACATGGAATACCTTGCACGGCCAAGGAGAGAGGGGAATAGAAGCATTATAAAGGGAGATGGCAGGTGAGAGCAATCGACTTAAGAAGAGGCTGACTTCCTGCCTCGGTGGTCATGTTGTTAGAGGCAGGAGAAGTCAGAAGGCATCCATGTTGAAGATCCTAATACGTCTTTACGTAACTGAAGTAGCATTTTTCAGGTCGTTTCATGAAGCTGAAATTGGTTAAGGCCTAAATTTGACTTTCATGCTCACCATTGAATGTGGTCACTTATGTGGGTAATATCTGTACCACAGCAGCATTTGAGATACTTATTGTGGTTTATCAAGTGAAACTACAGCGTATTGTTTATTTCTTGATAAACGTCTACAACCCAATAGCGGTATGCTTGTGGGCGATTGTAGCTCCATCTTGTGAGGTAGTACAAGAAACCTTTTGACTCGGTGGCAGAGATAAAGCTGAGCATTCCTTCCACTTTTGTATATTACTCAAGCTCCCTGTGGGAGTAATGACAAGGGAACCACCTTGTAGCTAGGTTAAGCCCGGGTTAGGAGGGGGTTATGGGAGGTATGTTTTTTTTTTCTTTTCTAGGGTATTTCTTTCCCTCTGCTTCCTGGATCTCTAGCTCACTGGTCATACCAATGCAGTTTCCTCAGCACTTGTTGAGTATATTGGAGACTTTACATTTTACTCTTGTGGCATCCAGAAAAGTTTTTAATGTTTTTCACTTTTCCACTTTATTTTTAATTTTTGAGACTGACAACTTTGTGTGTTCAGAAATAGCTCGATCTAGATTCCTCTTCATTATTTTTTGTATCATCATGAATTGTCACCTCAAGTGGCATAATATACCCAGGTGCACTCTATATTTATTTCACAACAGCAAAGTTTGACGTTGCATCTGCAGCAATGGGAAAAAGGATTGGAGCAAGAACTTCGAGGATGTCCAATCTGCAATAGGATGCAGAATGAAATTTCAGCACATGGTCTTTTATGGCTTGCCCCATGAAACATTCTCCTAAAACAAGAACAGAGAGAACTGAGATTCACTCATTTTAAAAGGCTCCAACTTTTTGAGGGATTACAAAACATTACAAGAACATATTCAGCATTGTTTCCAGTTTCATAGATTAGCAGATGATTCATTGTGGTTTGAAACATTCATAAACATGTTTTTATAAAACCGTACGGTAGGAGAAAGCGCTAAAACACTTTTAAAACCGTAAATGAATAAAGTGATAAAATCACAGAAAAAAATGAACCTATAAAAAGATAACACAAAACTATATATAAACGAACCAGTGTCCAAGTCCTGCTGCCACAGTCCAAATCAGGGAACTTTTCTGGTCGCGTCACAAAGTCTTTACAAAAGAAATCTGGGCAATTGGGCGCAAAGGGCGGTGGACAAAGAAAAAATGTGTGGAAGAGAATAAAATTGCCAATATAGTCTCTAAAATAATTTTGAAGGCAGTGATACTTAGCTCAAGTCAGAGTCCTTGGAGTTGATGTATAGGCTTCTCCTGCAGTTCTCAGAGAATGGTGAACTGTACCTTGAAAAAAGGATATAGAGAGGAAAATAGTGCAATATTGTTTTTAATAAATGGTTAAAAGCGACAAAGCGAGTACCAACTGTCAAACATATGTGGTTTTCAGCGCGGTTGAATATTGAGTTTTCCAGCTTTGCATTGCAGGTAACCTCAGTCAAGGCACTTTGTAGCTGCAGTCTATGGTGCTCGCATCAGTTGGGGGTATGGGGTCCTCCGGGGTTTTACGCTCCCCACATTAGCACCCCCTCTTCCCACCCTGCGGGCTGCTGCAGTCTAGGCTATAACCTGAGGTGTATGGTTACTGCTCTGCTTCGTTCTCGGTGAGCTCTGTTGAACCGGTTCTTACTTCCGGGTTTCGGAACTCCGATGTCACTCGTGTAGTACGGTGACTCGTGAAGGACACCCTACGTGTTTCGAGAAGTTTGTACTCTTCAGGGGATAGTCCATTGGGCTTAATGTGGTGCTTTATATATCCAATAGCCCTTGGGCAATGCGCAGCGTAATTGGCAAGACAGCTTGCAATCAACTGATTTGCGTGATGCTGATTTAAGTTAATTGACTCCTTGAATGTGGCACTGAATTTGCTTTATTAAATGGATTACAGCCTCTGCAAATGACAGACCACAAATATGGATAAATAGAGGGATGTAAATAAGTAAATAAATAGTTGGGCTTAAAAAATATATTGAAAGGTAAAAATGTACTGGTTGTTAGGTCACTGGTGGGAGAGGGAACCACCCGTGCGTGACCTGTAAGTGGACAGTGAAGAAAAACATCTGCTACACTGTTGTTGTGGATGGCTTCTAAAATATATAAATACAATAAAAGTAAATTTAAGAATAAAAATTGCATATATAAAAAATGTGCATACAAAGGGGGAATATGGAGACAACTATAATAATTGTGATATCAATTGAAAAAAATAGATAAATAAGGTGTGTGTGTGTATGTGTGTATATATATATATGTTTGTGTGTGTGTGTGTAATCGCAATCCTGGTGGCCATAGACCGTCTCCTCACCTAAAAGACCCTTTCGTGACGAACATCCAGGTTGCGCAATCTCATGGCCCAGTTACGCGCGGTCTGACTCTCCACCCGCGGACTCTGACTCCGCCTCCCGCTCCAGCGCACGATGGGTGCGCTCGTCCAGCCTCCCCGCTGACGCGCGTCCCAATCTCCACTCCCGCTCTGGTGACGGACAGGACCGGCGTGGGAGTGACGTGTGTACCAAGCTCCGCCCCCTGACCGCCGTGACGCGTGCGATCGGTCCCACCCCCGTTCCTGATCAGGCGTCATCATAGGGCACACCTGTGTGCACCAGCAGCCTATAGGATTCCGCTTCCTGGTTCTATCCTGGCTTTCCATTGGAGGATATCCCTTTATATACCTTCCTGCTTCAGACTCTCATTGCTCCCTAAGTAGGATGAGTATACAGGTACACAGGTAGGAATCCCGCAGAGCCGATCTGTCTAGGAAGATGTGAGGAAGAATCCAAGAAAAATGAAGCGGTGCAACTCCCACGCAGGTAAGAACACAGACCAGGGTAATGACACTCAAGTGTTGGCTTTATTGACACCCGACAGCTGTCCTGTACCCCATACAAGACTTATCTCACTCCAGAGGCTATTGGGGGGACCGCAATACTGTTGCTTATGGATATGTGGATTAAGTGTATGCAACGCTGATGGCTGTTCAACAAGCAGATTTTATTATTGCTTTACATTTGGTCAACATTGAGAAGCACCACTCGGGGGTGTGTTCCTTCTACAGCTAGGAAGATGTGAGACAAGAGGCGATCTGATACCCGGGTTGGTGTCCTCTCCATATCCATTCCCCACCCTACCTCTTCCCCCCCCCCCCTTTTTTTTTAACGTTATAATATTATTTCTATTCCGTCCGTAATAACCCGGCTAAATAGGGCCCGAAAGGTCGGGAATCCTCATGAATAATATTACTGTTTACAGCTGAGAATACTTTCAAGAATGCCTGTAATGTGTATTGTGTATTGTATCTCATGTTTAAAATATTCAATAAAATTTAAGTTATAAAAAAAAACTCATTGCTGAGCATAGTCTAGTGTGACGCCGTGCCTCGTTGCATTCAGTTCCTGTGACCTTGCCTTGCTTGTTAACCTCTTGTTGCCTGACCCTGCTTCTCTCTTTGGACTCCGCAACTCTCCTGATCCGGCTACGAACTACCAGTCTTCTGTCTCCAGTCCTGACCTTGGCTAAGTACTCCAACGATCCACAACTCTCCTCTCCTGACTTGGCAAGTACCCTCAACTACTCTCACATCTCTAATCCTGACCTGGCTTGCACGACCAATCTACATCCTAGGCGCGCCCGCGTGGCTGTGGGTTGGCGTTACTCAATTCCCTACCTCAGCACCGCGGTCGCACTTTGTTTGTGCTGAGCTACGCGTTAGTGTGTGTGTGTCTGTGTGTATATATACAGTTAGGTCCGGAAATAATTGGACACACACAATTTTCATAATTTTGGCTCTGTACGCCACCACAATGGATTTGAAATGAAACAACCGAGATGCAATAGAAGTGCAGACTTTCAGCTTTAATTCAAGGGGTTGAACAAAAATATTGTATGAAACGTTTAGGAATTGCAACCATTTTCATACACAGTCCCCTTTATCCAGGGACTCAAATGTAATTGGACAAATTAACACAATCATAAATAAAATGTTAATTTTTAATACTTTGTTGAGAATCCTCTGCAGGCAATGACTGCTTGAAGTCTGGAACACATGGGCATCACCAAACGCTGGGTTTCCTGCTTTGTGATGCTTTGCCAGGCCTTTACTGCAGCTGTCTTCAGTTGTTGTTTGTTCGTGGGTCTTTCTGCCTTTAGTTTTGTCTTCAGCAAGTGAAATGCATGCTCGATCGGGTTGAGATCAGGTGATTGACTCGGCCATTGCAGAATATTCCACTTCTTTGCCTTAAACTCCTGGGTTGCTTTCGCAGTATGTTTTGGGTCATTGTCCATCTGTAAAGTGAAGCGCCGTCCAATCAACTTCGCTGAATTTGGCTGAATCTGAGCAGACAATATATCCCTATACACTTCAGAATTCATCCGGCTGCTTCTGTGTTCTGTCACATCATCAATAAACACTAGTGACCCAGTGCCATTGTAAGGCATGCATGCCCATGCCATCACACTGCCTCCACCGTGGTTTACAGATGATGTGGTATGCTTCGGATCATGAGCCGTTCCAAGCCTTCTCCATACTTTTTTCTTCCCATCATTCTGGTACAGGTTGATCTTAGTTTCATCTGTCCAAAGAATGCTGTTCCAGAACTGGGCTGGCTTTTTTTAGATATTGTTTGGCAAAGTCTAATCTGGCCTTTCTATTCTTGAGGCTTATGAATGGTTTGCACCTTGTGGTGAACCCTCTGTATTTGCTCTCGTGAAGTCTTCTATTTATGGTAGACTTGGAAAATGATATGCCTACCTCCTGGAGAGTGTTCTTCACTTGGCTGGATGTTGTAAAGTGTTTTTTCTTTGCCATGGAAAGGATCCTACGATCATACTCCACTGTTGTCTTCCGTGGACGGCCAGGCCTTTTTGTGTTGCAGAGCTCATTAGTGCGTTCTTTTTTTCTCAGAATGTACCAAACTGTTGCTTTGGCCACTCCTTATGTTCCTGCTATCTCTCTGATGGATTTTTTTTTTTGCAGGCTAAGGATGCCCTAATTCACTTGCATTGAGAGCTCCTTTGACCGCATGCTGTGGGTTCACAGCAACAGCTTCCAAATGCGAATGCCACACCTGGAATCAACTCCAGACCTTTTACCTGCTTAATTGATGATGAAATAATGAAGCAATAGCCACACCTGTCCATGAAACAGCTTTTGAGTCAATTGTCCAATTACTTTTGGTCCCTTGAAAAAGAGGGGCCTACATATTAAAGAGATGTAATTCCTAAACCCTTTCTCCAATTTGGATGTGAATACCCTCAAATTAAAGCTGATAGACTGCACTTTAAGCCCATATTCATTATTTAACTGTAACTTGAATTTATTTTGGTACACAGCCCAAATAACAAAACTTGTATCAGTGTCCAATTATTTTCGGTCCTAACTGTGTGTGTGTGTGTGTGTGTGTGTGTGTGTGTGTGTGTGTGTGTGTGTGTGTGTGTGTGTGTATGTGTGTGTGTGTGTATATATACATACACAGTTGTGTGAAAAAGAAAGTACACCCTCTTTGAATGCTATGGTTTTACATATCAGGACATAATAACAATCATCTGTTCCTTGGCAGGTCTATAAATTAGGTAAACACAACCTCAGATGAACAACAACACATGACATATTACACCGTGTCATGATTTATTTAACAAAAATAAAGCCAAAATGGAGAAGCTATGTGTGAAAAACTAAGTACACCCTTACTGCTTCCATATTAATTAAGATGCTAAGTAACAGACAGGTTCTGCTAATTAAATGCCCTTGATTAATTGATCATCAGCAAGTGTGACCACCCCCTATAAATGCCGAAGTTTTACCAGTTTGCTGGTCTGGAGCATTCAGGTGTGTGTTAACACAATGCCAAGGAGGAACGACATCAGCAATGATCTTAGAGAAGCAATTGCTGCTGCCCATCAATCTGGGAAGGGTTATAAGGCCATTTTCAAACAATTTAAAGTCCATCATTCTACAGTGAGAAAGATTATTCAAAAGTGGAAAACATTCAAGACCGTTGCCAATCTTCCCAGGAGTGGACGTCCCAGCAAATGCACCCCAAGGTTAGACCGTGCAATGCTCAGAAAAATTGCAAAAAAACCCCAAGAGTTATATCTTAGACTCTACAGGCCTCAGTTAGCATGTTACATGTTAAAGTTCATGACAGTACAATTAGAAAAAGACTGAATAAGTATGGTTTGTTTGGAAGGGTTGCCAGGAAAAAGAACATGACAGCACGGCTTAGGTTTGCAAAGTTGCATCTGAACAAACCACAAGACTCCTGGAACAATGTCCTTTGGACAGACGAAACTAAAGTGGAGATGTTTGGCCATAATGCACAGTGCCACGTTTGGCAAAAACCAAATACAGCATATCAGCACAAACACCTCATACCAACTATCAAGCACGGTGGTGGAGGGGTGATAATTTGGGCTTGTTTTGCAGCCACAGGATCTGGGAACCTTGCAGTCATTGTGTCGACCATGAACTCCTCTGTATACCAAAGTATTCTAGAGTCAAATGTGAGGCCATCTGTCCGACAGCTAAAGCTTGGCCGAAATTGGGTCATGCAACAGGACAATGAACCCAGCACACCAGGAAATCTACAATAGTATTGCTGAAAAAGAAAAGAATCAGGGTGTTGGAATGGCCCATGCAAAGTCCGGACCTCAATCCAATTGAAATGCTGTGGTAGGACCTTAAGAGAGCTGTTCATAAATAAATGCCCACAAACCTCAATGAACTGAAGCAACATTGTAAAGAAGAGTGGGCCAAAATTCCTCCACAACGATGAGAGACTGATCAAGTCATACAGAAAACGATTACTTCAAGTTACTGCTGCTAAAGGTGGTTCTACAAGCTATTGAATCATAAGGTATACTTAGTTTTTCACACATGGCTTCTCCATTTTGGCTTTATTTTTGTTAAATAAATCATGACACGGTGTAATATCATGTGTTGTTGTTCATCTGAGCTTGTATTTACCTCATTTTAAGACCATATGATTGTTATTATGTCCTGATATGTAAAACCATAGAATTCAAAGAGGGTGTACTTTCTTTTTCACACAACTGTATATAAAAACCTCTGGCACCAATTGTCACGGAAGACCAGAACAATTCACTGGGACCAAGGCACCAGACAGGACAAAGGTGTTTAATAAAGTATATTTATTTTGGCCGGAGCCAATAGGCAGAACATAGCCACAGAAAAGGGCTTACACTCACCAAAACAGGTTTCGTGGGGAATCCTATCTAGCTAGGTCCTGTGTACAGGAAAATGACGAAAAACGAGGGTGGTCACTGCATAATGGAACCCAGCCACGAATTAAAATAAAATCAGCTTTAATAAATAGTAGTGCTGTACATCACAGAATAGACCTCTGACGCGTTTCGTCCCGTCTTGGGACTTTATCAAAGATACCACTACGGCTGCAGCGCGCAGGCTACTTCCTCCGCATTGAAGCACCGTGACTGCCTTCCAGTGTGTTACTTGTGGCCGCCCCTCGGGGCTGTGAGGAGCACCAGAGCGCAGGACACGTCGGGTCTGTCCCAGAAGAAACCATCAATTTCCTGCAGTGACGTCATGCATCAGCGCGCAAGCGCGAGGTTCACAGAGCTGGGACTGGCAAGTCAACGGAACGAACAGTGAAGATACCAGGTCGGGTAAGGGCAGCAGGTTTTAGTGTTCCGTGAGTACAGGAGAGCGGCATCCACGGTTGCTTCTCTTCCTGTCTCTATCTATTCCCTGCTCACTAGCCCCCCACCCAGGTCATTAGTCTGTTAAACGTTCTTCCTTCTAAACCTTCATTTGTTTATTACATCATCTGCAGCAGGATTGCCATTTTTATAGCTATACATATTATATCTTGCATTTTTTTCAAACCACGAGTCACGTGCACATGGTGGAGCATCGGACAACACGGGGTTTATTCCCCATACTTCACATAGGTCCTGTGTACCATCACAGAGCAAGGGTTCACCTGTGATGGACCGGGAGGTGGTGACTTTGTCTAGGACAGCACACAGGGGTGGCTTTAAGGAGAGCAGAGATTTCAATCCGGCCAATGGGAACAGCACCTACGGGGCTCATACCCAGCAACTGTTCTGGCCAGAAATAGGCATCTCAGTGTCTGGGATGACCAAAGGCTCCGCTCTTCGAGCCAACATCCCTGAGTGCCGACCTACTCTCAATGTTCCCAAGCACTGCACCTTCCTCCCCCCCACCCACTTGTTTAACACAAACCCGGATTCCTTTGTGTGCAAGTTGAATTAACAAATTAACAGACGGGAACACAAAGCAGACAGAAACACAGACATCAGATTTTCACACAGAATAAAGGTTTACATACTCATTAGTACAGTATTTTGGTAATTTTAATCAGAATAAGATTAATCTACAGGGGAAATTCTACTGTATGTATCCATCTAGACCAGGGGTGGGGAACCTTTTTTCTGCCAAGGGTCGTTTGGATATTTATAAGATCATTCGCGGGCCATACAAAATTATCAACTTAAAAATGAGCCTGCTGTATTTGGTCAAACATTTCATTAACTCACCCCTAATGTGATGGCTGGAACGGCTTCTCTTTGGTGAGGCGTGTGATGTTAGCTGGTATTGATGTTGCTACTCGCAACTGCTTTTCCAAGGGGGGGATCGGAGCGGGGGGGGGACCTGGACAAGGTAAGCAAGGGAGGCATGGAGCAGACTTACCACTTGCTCCATGCAGGAAAAGACGGGCCTCGCTTTGCAAGTTCGGATAGAGCTTGCTGCGAGCCAAAAAAAAAATCTCGGCAACGTGCCAACACGCAGCAGCCAATCAGGAGAGGGGTTTTTTTTTTCTTTCTTTTTTCCAGGCGCATCGCGAGCGCGTTAAAATCTGTCACCCAGTGGTAACCGGGCGACGGGATTTATCGAGGTTGCCTTGGCAGGGCCAGACCAAATTATTTCGCTGGCCTTTTACAGCCCTCAGGCTAGACGTTCCCCACCCCTGATCTAGACCAGCGAGAGGGACAATGGCTGGGACTAACATTTAATATGTTAGCCATATTGACTCTACGGTCACACCCATAAAGACAGAAAATTATACCCACATGTTTGCATACACCAAACGTTGTCTTTTGTATTGTTGCTAGTGTTTCTATCACTCATTTGCAATGATTAGCTCTACTTCATACACCGTGTACACTTACAGAAGACAGTCTTACTGTCCTAGCTTCACATCTAACAGGAGTGCGATTAATAAAAAGAAGCAGCACTAGACCGACATTTTTAAGGAACAGTTTATACAGGTTATCAGTATGTTAATTTAAAAAAAAATATTTTGGAGAAGGAGTTGCTCAGTGAGTAAAGACACTGATTCTGAAAACTATGACACTGACTTTATTCAAGGGAACCTGGTTCAATTCCCAGTGCTCCTTGTGACCTTGGGAAAGTCACTGTCTCCCTGTGTCTCAAGCAACACAATCATAGATTATAAGCTCATATGGGCAGGCATTGACTGGAAAAATTCCTATGTGCTGCGTACCACAAACTATTCTGTAATTGTTAAGTGATTTGAGTCCCATTGGGAGAAAAGCGCTATATGAAATAAAGTTGTTTGTTTATGTAACAACTCTAGAATGCAGGTAAAATTATGCTTTTTATAAGCATGTGGTCACTTCAAAGTCTTCCCATTAATAAAGCATAGTTGTATTGTTAAACTTTCCTGCTGTCTGACCGCTGTGTGCATACAGTTCCTGCCACAGCTCCTACTCCCCCTACCATGCTAAAACTGAATAGAGCACTGCTGCCGTACGCATCTGCACCAGCGCCCCCTTGAGGAGAGAGAAGCTATACCTAACGGAATGGTCTGCTGGCCAGGTGAAAGTCCAGCTGCAAGTTGGAGACACCCGTTGTAAACAATTATGAGGCATCAAAAATCTAAATCTTAGAAAAGCATGCTAAGTGACAGATCTTCCAATGTGCTTCCAGGGAAGAACACATTTGTTGTAATGGGGCTATATTGTATTTATTGCATCATAGCGAACAAAGCCTTATACTAATGTAAAAAAAAAAAAAAGTCAGTCAATAATTGGTTACTTTTTCTTCATATCAAGGGTGCTGTTTGTAAAGTGAACAATGAAAATCAATTACTCATTTAAGTAATGTATGAAATGTGTTTTTATTTATTTTTTGGTTTCTGTAATATTTGGTGCCCGCATTATCCCACGGAGTGATCATGTGATCACGATGTTACTCAAACCCTAAACGGAAAATGAGCACAAAAAGGACATGAAGTAGCCACTACGTCATAGGTCCCTTTAACTACCAGATTCCATGATGTGGTGGTGGGGTCCCCTGGACTGCCACATCCTATGATGTGTGGGCTATACCCTGGGGCACCCAGAGGATTAAATGAAATGTAACAGTAAGTACATGTAATGTTAAAAGCAGACAATGATTTGTAAAGATCTGCATTTCTTTCTCATGCGTGTGTATGCAATTGAGAGCAATTGACTTGCCACTGTTTGCAGATTTTGTTGCGTTTTGAACTTTCCAACTTAAGGATATTTGTTTTCTTTAAGGTTGACATGCAACTGGTATTTAAATTAAGTTCTGTATTATTTGTTAAAATTGTATATGCTACGTTATCATGAACTGATGTGAAAAACATTTTTACATTAAAATAGGACAAGCTTTCGAGAGTACTACTTTCTCAGGTCAAGGAATAGAGTAGAACTGTCAATCTTTTCCTAGAATATCAATTGTCGTCAGTCCAAATTAAAAAAAACGTATCGCTTAATATTGAAGTACTCATTTATTTTGCACTATCACTACTGGACTAAAACAGCTTCTTCTATTTATGACATTAAATAGCAATAACTTACAGAGGTTTCAAGTTTCCTGTGTCAGAACTTATGTAAATGCATTCAATTGTTGTTTTTTCGTAGCAATGTTACAACAGTTTATTATATATTGCTTTTGTATATTGTCAATTTTTCCATTAATAAATCTGTGTCTCTCTTTAAGTCTTGCAGGGTGTATGTATCAAGTAGTTCAGGCCTCTGCACTACAAGGACAAAATGTTCTTCAATTGATACCAGTGTCAAAATCAACTGATCATCTCATTCCATTGGCTCAGTTTCCTAACATCTCCAATACATCTGCAGTAAACGTTAAAAAAAAAGTTTGTTTCTCTTTTCACTCTCCACTTCCAACTTCAACAGCAAAGGAAGCAGTGTTACAGCAAACCAATTTTGAAAACAACATAATCACAACACAAGACAATCCCCCTGTATGTGCAAAAAGCATTGGGGTTGACCGTAAATATTCTCCACTGGAGACAACTGTATCACATAATAAGCTTGCATGTTTCCCATCTCATCCAGGAAAAACAACTTATGTCATGGTGAATTCAAAAGCTGTACCAGTTGCTGTAAAGTCAACACCTACTTTACCTTCAGGGCATGATCTTCAAATACCAGCTAATGCTGAAGTCAAATCTGTTCCAGCTTCTTTGCCTTTTGCTATCCAGCAGAAAATACTCGCTGCAATTGGCAATAGTGAAAAACGAAAAGTCGCCAAGAACACTTCTGTTTTTCTTTCGCCAGTTAATACTATAAAAACTTTAGCTTATAAGCACATTTCACCAGTTTACCCCACACCTAGAACATCAAATAAAGCCCCAGTAACTTTGCCTTTGACAGTAGAATCTCTTATGGACCATTTACCTACTTATAAAAAAACATCTCCAAACATACCGATGAAATGGATTGTACAAGAGAATCAAGAGTCTGCTTCTTGCCTTGTTCCAGTAAAGTCTTCCGATGTCACTGCTACAAAGGTATTACAAATATTGACTGGAAAAACAAATCATGAAACCAGTATTGCAAATATGTTACCAATGTGCAGAAACCCTCTCAGTTCAAATACAAATGTTCTCCCTATTAAAGATGATTCTCTGGTTATGTACCAAAACAAAACCTACCTGCTGACTAAACAAGGATCTGATGTTTTTGATACGGAAACTAAATCTGAATCACAGAGCTTTGTGTCACTAGAAGAATCCACATCATGTTCGGAAACACAAAAGCATTCTGAATCCATAAAGAATATATCCAATAACGTGGTTGAGGTAGTGATGTGTCAAAATAAACCTACTAAAAATCTAAAAATGCGCCCGAGCACTGAAACATCTCTTCAGGTAAATGTGAGTTATAGTTCAAACAAGGAAAGTACTGCATTGTTACAAACTTCGAAACTTCAAGCAATTCGTACAAATGAATCAGACATAATTTGTATTCTTGATGATCCTGTTGAAAACTGCTCTGTCACAGAAAAACATGAGACACAAGACAAAGGGTTCAGTCCTCCAAACGCAACAATTTCCATAAAGGTAAATGCACCTACAGATGTACCGCACGCACATTATACTCCTGTTAAGATCGATGAACAGGTAACTTCTGCTAAGTAATCAAAAGTGACATTGGGATGGCACATGATCACACAATAAGAAAAATATATATTTTTAATGATTTGTTAATTTGCTAAACTTGCTGGTGAAGAAAATAGGCCATGTGAATGTATGAATGACGATTAAATGAATCAAAAAAAGTTGGTGGACCTTTGTAAAATGTGCTTGTGTGTTTCTAAAGGAGTAATGGAAAGCTACAAATGTTGATATGGGCTGCAGAAATCAGATGGTTTTAATTGGATTCAGCTTGTTATATTCTATACGGTTTAAATTATTTTCTGAATTGTTAAAGTCCTTACAAGTATTATTCAGTAACTTTTATAAACCTAGTGGAAAGGCCAATCTCAAGATGATGCTCGAGCTATGAAGAGCCCATCAAGTCCAGTTTACAGGGGGAGTTTGAGTTGTCAAAACAAAGAACAGCTAAAAAGTAGTCACACAGTTCCCAAACATGAGTAATTTATTTATTTAAAAAAAAATTCTAACGCACTACATACCAGGAAACTCAGTACTTACGCGAGTAATCATACACCTCCCATTTAAGGCAGTGCAAGCAAGAAGACAACATGTATATCAACAAAAAAACCTACTTCCTAAATTGCACTTATGATTGCATAATTTAGGAAGTTTTTAATTACTTAATGATGTTTTTCTAATTAATGAAATTACACATCATGCATTTACTGACTGTAACCAAATGAAACAGTGGTTCTGCCAAAGAGCAGATGCATGGGCGTCATTACTATGTACACTCTTTAAGAAAAATGTTACACTCCTGCATACTTTCTGAAAATTCTTACTTTCTGAAATCAAAACACAGGGAACACAACTTTTAATTTCCTTACAGCTCACAGGAATCTCACATTGCTCATTCAATTGCAAAAACAAAAGGGTTCTCTATCCAAGGCTCCCTGGATGAGGTTCTCTTTCAGCAGCCACATACAATACAAAGTTGTCTACTTGTTGCTAAAGAATTACCGCTGGGTTATTTCTTAGTACTTAATTTAAAGTGTAACTAATTTATGTCATTGACCTTGTATTGGTATATTAGGCCAGACTATGTAACTGTCATGAAATATTGTGTTAATTGAAGGATTTATGAGCAAACACTTAAAAAAAACCAACAAGAAACACTGATTTTTCCCCCCCCACTTTTATATACTACCAGGGTGTAAATATAATAATTTTTTCATTTGAGTGTAAAACAGGTCAAACTATTACGGTTGTAGACTAGAGATGTGAGAAAATATGTATTCAACTCATAAAAGCACTGGGATGTTCATAGTGAGTTAAGTGTATTTGAAATAGGTATAATAAACTGATTTATCTAAATAAAGATTAAAACTAGATCATGAAAGATTTAAATATTTGCTATAAGATTTAAAACTTGTGTGGGTTACATGATTCTTTTTCATTGTTAATTATTTGACTTTTGCACTTTCACTTTTTTTACGCAGATTTCATGTGCTTGTCTAATTGTGCAAATACATGTAAAATGTGTTTTGTTTTTGTCAATGTTTCCTCTTAATTACAGATTCAGATCAAGATGACACCCAGTTTGAAGGGAGATCATAAACCTGCAGTAAATAAAAATAAAGATGGAAGCTTGAGGTTAAAGTTTGGTTTGATCAAAAAAGAAAGAGTTGTCCTGAGAAGGATTCCTCTTTTACGTGCCGAACCCGTGAAACCCAAGGACGTTTCAAGCCTGAGTCCTAAAAAGAATCTCACAGTGAACAACAATGTAGCTGCTGAAAAGAACAAAGCCTGTAATACAAAGGCATTGGGAAATGAAACGAAGGTCCGTGTGTCATGTTTTCAAGGTTATGTTTTAATGTAATTGTGCATGGTCAATTTGACATTGCCTAAAATAACCACATTTAGCTGTTTGGTTTTACACACAGGAACCATACTTATGCTTGTTATTTTTATATGTCGATTTATTCATTTTGGAAATACACATGCCCCCCACGCCGTGATAAAACGCCTCCTCATGAAACGCGTAGGTGGTGGGCTACTTACCTCCGTTTTTACATTATGATCCATTAAAATAATATTTTATACTTATGAGAACGCATCTCCACTTTTTTTCTCAGCTAACCTTTTGGAAGTGCTCTTCCTTTTCCCCCCCTATTTGCATTCACTCAAACTGTCCTCTAATTACCATTAGAAAAGGCAAGTAATTTTAAAGCCCAGATTTTTCATTGCAAAATGATATGCAACTTTCTATACAGTAGCCTGCGGAGTGCTTTTGGTTCAGCAAGGATTCACAGCTATAGTGTTAGAGTGAGCTGGAATGGACAAATTGGTAATGTATCTTCCCCATACATAGCTGTCTCTAGGCTAATAATAACATAATAAGCAGAGTGCTCATTCAAGCTTTGGCTAATAATACAGCAAGGATTTAAGTTAAAGCAGGAATAGGTATAGTCTACACAGTATACCATTAACTTTAATAACATAACGATGTTCATAATCGCTCAACAGGAGAAACAGACCTCCTTGGACTAGAGTGGCGGTCGCAATGATGTCATCCATGTGACCTGACATGCATTTCACGTCACAATAACTCTTTTTCGTCGTTCACTCTAGTCCAAGGAAGTCTGTTAAGGAGCTCCGATTTATTTTATTTCAATTTGACCATTAAGTGATCTGATATGATGAAAATGAAAGAGGAAAAGCAGGGGCAATTTAAAGGAAATATATAATCATTGATCTAGTTAGGTGAAACAAGTTCCTTGCAATTTCTCAGAACAAAATTTGGTAATTATATGGATGATCAGCAGCTTTTTGTTTGCATTATTTATATCATTTGTATTTTTCTTTACCAAATAGGTTCCTACTGAAATGCAACAGGTCAAAAGAAGGTTACCTGCTTTAGACAATATTGAAAATTCAAAGCGGAGAAAGAATTTAGAAGGACCTACTTTAAAGCAAGACTCTGAAACTATGTTTTCCAGTGTTCCAGTTACACCCAGATCACTACCTTCTTCAATGTCTTCTTCTCCCATAGGTTTACCTTTAGTAAGGAGTAGTCATCCTTCTTCAGTTAAGATAAGCTCTTATTTCACTATATTGCCTGGTTCTCTATCACTACCTAGTACTCCTCCATTAACAACCCATTCCCCTCACCCTATGAAGTCTCTTGACCAAATAATGCCCAATCCTCATCAAGTAATGCCTATTTCTACTCATTCAGAACCAAGCAACTCACAGGAAAAATCTGTGAGTAGCTCAAGCTGTGTCTCTTTCCGACTGAGTCAAGATCCTGTAGATTCTTTTACAAAGGTCTCTCCAGCCAACAAGTTATGCTCCGAGATGTTTTCTCCTTTGGATTTGGATGAAACTATCAGAGATGAGAAAATCCGACGGCTTAAACAACTTCTGATAGAACGAGAAGAAGCACTTCAGACAGTACGGAGTCAAATTAAAAATTAGACCCTTATTACACAACTGTTGTAATTTTAGCAGATAGGGCAATGAACCCAAAGGCTGTCATTTAGTGGGTGTTGGCATTTTAATTTTATTTTTGAAAACAGTCATGCATACCGTAATGTCCTCAAGGAAAATGCATCAGAGTGGGAATTAAATGATCATCTGACTAACGAAAGCTGACACCCAAATGAGACGATGTTCTCCCACATTTATTTTTTTCTTCTGTTCAATTTATTAGTTTCTGTTTAATTGTTGAATACTCCACTCTTAATAATAAATTCAGTGTGCTGCAGTTATTCATGTTTTATTTAACAGTTTAATTCCTTCCCTGTCACTGCATTTTATGTAATCGAAGGCAGTATGAGTCTTTAGTATAGTCTTGCGTTCATAGAAAAAAACATTAAATTATTTAATTGAAAAGAGTAATACAGTGAGAATTTGTTAAGTACGTGCATGTACGCATGTGTGTGAGAATGGGTGAAGTAGCTGCCTGCCTTTTGTCTCACCTCATCACAGAGTGCCAAAATGCGCACACACCCTCAAAAATCCTTAACACTCTAGTTATGCTGATATGACTAGGTTTAAATAGGGTCTTTCACATACGGAATCCTTGGTCTCCTTGTTCCTGATGTAACGTTTCATTAACATGTTATTTTCAAAGCTCACTAATATCAGGTTAAATCACATTTTCTGCGGAAAGGTGCAATGGGTTACGTATAACCGACATTAATGCTATTAATATCCAAAAGGTGTTCCATCTCCCTCCCCCCCCCCAACAACAGAGACTGACTTCTGTAAAATACAAAGTGACATATACGTCCCCCAACCCTCCTGTCAACAACAAACAAAATTGAACACACCTGAGAAGTATGCTAATTTGAATATGCAAAGTGTTCAAATAACATTAGCATATGTTTCAGGTGCGCTAATGAGGCATATGTGCTAATTATCCTATGCAAATTAGCTATATGGATATGCGTTAACTTTTATGAAGCATTTGAAGTAACCCACAATAATACATGGAGATTCTAGGGAGGTTAATTCTGCCAACTAGTGAGGCGATAGAACAAAACAAAAAGCGCAAAAGGTACACTTTACAATATAGCAAATTAAACAACCATGATATATGATTCTGTGGTGGATGCAGCTCTCAAAACAGATATCCAAGTCCATTTTACAGCGAGCACAAGAAAAAAGGAGGCGCAAATACCCTCAGGAAAAAGCTCTGTGGCTTGTGGACATGTAAATATAAATACAAAAATATATTTTTTTCCCCACAAAAGAACACTCAGCAGTCCTTCCAGGCTGAAAAAAAGAAGAACTCATATCTCCTAGTGAAAATTACAAAAGGAAAAACACATAGTGTAAACCGTTTTAATAACAACACACATAGAAAAACATGAAATGCACTCACAGCATGATTGATATAAACGAGTGGTGGGTGTTGTTTCCACCAGGACCCCCGCACCACTCAGCATAATCCGGGACTCGGGTGTTCCTGCAGCATGTAGCGCTATGATACTCCTCTCGGTCGGCTGATGTCTTGTATGGTAGTAGTCCCTGCTTGGCTGGGAGGCACGTGCGCACCGCGTCTCCTCCGAATCTCCCAAGATTTTGCAGGACCGTTGGAACACCTTTCCGTACTATACCCAAGAGTGGAAATACCAGCATACATCTGTGACGTGTCGCATTGGGTATATAAAATCCATCAATTGGACAAAAAGTCCTGTTTTGGGCACCTGCACAAATGCAGATACCACAACCCTATGCATTTCACCATTCTGACGGCTTCCTCAGGGGTTCATAATAGTCTGGTCTCACATGTCCATTTTCATATCAGACTAATTAGTTAATAGTGCAATTGATATTCAATTCTAAACAGGTGTGTTAGCGTAAAAAATATTAATTGATTGACAAATGGTCACACATACAATTAAAAAGTCCAATAGTTTACTGATTATATAAAGCGAAAATGCTAAAATAATGCTTTAAAGCGGCAGACCATGCAAGATCCTACATATGTGTTTTTTTTATAAATCAGTTCTGTACTATGAGAAAATACTTGTAGCCTTTTTTTTAAACAACTCTGAATTACATTTTTTATGTATTATAATGTAACAAGGGTTTTTTTGCTTCTATAGCAACCATTTACACATTCACATCCCCTTCCTCTTCTGAAACAGGCTCTGACACACCCCATTTCAGGCTCTCTCTAGCAGTGCATCAATTGTATCTAGTGACTGCCTGGTCACATGATCTTCCCCACGGAACTTTGTCATATTAATATGCAAATGCATTCCACTGACAGCAGAATATTCCTCTGCAGCCATTTAGTGAACCCCCGAGCTGAATCTTCGCCGATTGATCACAGGAAAATGGATCAATTGGCAACTTAGCTAATTACTTATCATTGTGTGGATTGTACTGATACACATATTAAAGGGGGAAAAAACAGCAGCTTGGCCGGCTGCTTTAATTCTATGCTAAATTGAGACATATACATCACACTAGACAAAATGGATACAATGTAAAAAAACTGCTGATACACTGTCATGATTGTACCCAATTTTCCAACTCTAACTGTCCATGAAATGGTGTGGGGAGAGCGGAGGCGCGCTAACGCTGAGGCTTGCCAGCTTCAGTCAGCGCGATTGCACGGACTTGCAGGCGAGCCAGCGTGCGCGAAGAGAGCCGGGGGGAGGTGGTTGGAGGCGGGGCAGTGACATCGCTGGGCCAATCGCCCGCGACGCACTGACGTCAATGTCACGGAGGTTTTCAGCCGACAGCGCGCTGAAAAACAGCTTGGCGCTCGGCTGAAACCTCCAACTCGTCAGCACACCTGCGGACGCTCGCGTGAGCCCCCTCTCAAGGCATCCTCATTGAGGATGCAGGGGCTCAGCGCGGAGCGTCCGCACGCCTCAGCATGGCCTGTCCGTCTATGGACTCAGCCTAATGCCTGGGACATAGTTGTTCTAGCGGTGCTTTCCCTGGCCTTACACAGCGCGCCGTCCGTGGGCGTATCGGGGGTGGGTCTGGGGGCGGGCCAGTGACATCACGGAGCTGGTTCACCCTCATTGGGCGAACCGCTCACGTGACCGGGCCTGCGCTCCGGCAAGCGGGGAAATTTCAAAACTCCGTCAGACACACGCTTCCCCAAGCGTGCTGAAGCGTGCGCGGGCCCCTGCTAAAGCCGCTCTCATTGTGGCTGCAGGGGCTCAGTGCCGAGCAGCAGCACGGGTCAGCGCATAAGCGCTGACCATGCCCAAGGCCTAAATTGACCTCTGTTCATTTAATGTAAAATGGGTTTATACTCCATCTAAGTCTCCCGCCAGGGCTCCACTATTTGTTGTTCCTAAATAGAGGGAACTTTGAGACCATTGTGCTTTGAATAAGGTCACCATTAAGAATAGATACCATCTGTCGGAGATGCATATTTGCTTATTAATAAGTATGTAACAAGGTTAGTCCACCCTGTCTCTCTTTCCCCCCTGTCACATAAGTCCTTAGCAGTCTAGGCTGTGACAGGCTATCCTGTGGGCAATCGACCTCCCTCATGCTCTTCTCTGAGTGACAGTAGTGGTGGTGGTGGTGACTCATGGTGGTGACACTCGTGTGTAGCCTATCAGGGTACAGATCTTGAGCCCTCCCCTTCTGGTTCCTCAGAGGGGCAGTGCCACATTTAGTGAGTTCTCTCCCACCCCTCCTTGTTACCAATCATCTATTTCATTTTTGAAATTGCTAGTGCAATCATAGGCAAATTTTGTTTGCACAATACACTCAGTATATTCTTGCACAGCACATTTTTTCATAATATACTCACATTACCCAGAAATTATAGATAATGGTTTGTGTTGTCCATTCAGTAATCCTAAACCTATTTTCCCATTCATATAACTTTCTAAACAGTGAGCAATAAATCCCTGTTACCCTTTTAATTTAAAAAATGTGTATCTCAAAATAAATCAGTTCCCTTAAAATAAATTGTATCAACATAGATGTGTAACATGTGTAAATACATATATTATTATGACCATCCACGTAATTTAAAGCTGCAGTTCAGTCTTTTTTTTTTTTATTTATTTTTTTACTTCAATAGTTTCATGTGTGCAATCTCTAATTACCTAAAGAACTGTATAGCTGCAGGTCAATTCGTTCTCCATGTATTGATCGGCGAAATTTAGTGACATCATTAGTGAAGGGATCTGTTTTTCTTCTGCTTCTTTCTCTCAGTGGAAGCTCATGAATATTCATGAGCACTCCTCCACTGACATGTGCTAGAGGGAGGGCAGGGCTGACAAAGGGGTGTGCCAGGGCTTGTGACAGGACATGAAGGGGCGGTGCCTTAGCAAATGATTGTTAAAATAGAATACAAGAAAATTGGTCTTTCAAAGTTGTTTATTTAAAAACAGAAAATGCTAAAAGTATTTTTTCTTACTACAGAACTGATTTATTAAAAAAAACACACATGCAGGATATTGACTGAACTGCAGCTTTAAGTGGCATTCCCAGTATTCTATACCATGTATTACACCTTTTATAACCAGAGACTAGTATGTATACAATTAATAAAAAATGTAGATTTATAAAAGAAATGTAGACTGTTCTCACTACGCTTATTTATGTCAAAAATACATGTATGTATATGTGTGTGTGTGCATGTTCACTGCATGTGCATGTGCGTTTGTGTGTGGCAAATCTTATTTTGCATTTGGAACAAGAGCATGTTTCTGTTTTTGTTTTTACAAACATGCAAATTCTTATCATATGGCAACAAAAATAAAAATGCAGAATTCAAATGCCAAATATTCAAAGTTCAGAATTTGAATAAAAATTAAAATGTCCCAAGAGAAAACAATGTCCTGGAATTCTCTTGAGATTTAAACATCCAAGAGGATAATATTAAACCCGTGCTTCTCTGTGGACTGCAACAAGACCTGCAAAAAATAAGAACAGGTGCAGACTTACCAGCATAATATAGTTAGTATTACTGTATGCTTACATGCTTAACGATATCCAATTTCTTAAGATTCCTGTAGGCTGCCTAATCTAATGTAACGGGTGTTCATGTCTGGTCTGACCCACCCAATCTTACATTGGCCCCTGTGGTCTATCCAGCCCCGTTACATGTCTATGTATGATGGTGCACCTGTAGGCAACAGGACTCCTGAGTCTCCCGCTTGATGGTATTGGGGGATGTCAAGCAAGACAGGTATCTGAGGTAGTGGGTGACGAGTCCTACTCACATCATGTGCAGCGCCTCCACCTCATCGGGATCTATGCATATGCAGGTAGATGGTCCTGATGAGGAACTCCTTCGTGGTGGCGAGGGCCCCAGGAGAGTAATTGCAAACTCACACCAGGGGATTCTCTTTGCACAAGTCATCTTTATTGTTCCAGAGGTGGGCGAGCTGCCCTTTGCAGTAAATCGTCTCAGCCGCACATTCTCCGTGATTCCCTTCAAAAGGTACGCCCTCCCAATGGAGTGGGATTCCCTCTCCCCGTAGGGAGATCACCCCTGTGCCAGGTCCCTGGACACAGTTGGCCTTAGCTAACTTAAAGATTAGTTGGTACCTCTAGTTACGACACTAGGGGGCACCTTACACTTGTGACTTCAACCTTCCACTTCTACGCACGCAACAACTAACTTTAGGCCGTGTAGTGCCTTATATACCTCAGGAGGCAGGCACATCTCTGAGGTCACTAACAATGGACTCAAAACATGTAGCCACTCCCATCCATACATAGGGCACCTCACCAGGGTGTGAGGACAAACCTCCATAATTACTGCTGGCACTCCTGTAACTTACCAGGTCTTGCTGCCAGCAGGAGAGATGACAGTAGGCATTGTTAGGCATGACTACACTAACATATTACAGAACATACCCCAATCATCTTTCTACTTATACCTGGCCTTGAAAAGCATACCCGCGAAACGCGCGCGTCGGCACCACGTAGTCACGTGCACGCGCAGAGCCCCAGTTCACAGACGCTGACTCCACGCGATCAGAGGAAGTCAGCGTGGCTCGGCTGCGGCACACACCTTACCATACAGACCTGATGGTCCTAAGAGCCAAAACTCGGGAACGATTTATACATCTGGCCAAATAGAAAGCAGTGATATGCTTAAGAGAGTACTATCTTGCTGTTATCCGAGCACCTTATTTATAAGACAGGATTTTACCTCAAACAGCTCACAGTACCTTAACCCAGTCATGTAAATCTGGGGTGCCAGTTTCTATAGCATATATGTAACAGCGCAGCACCAACTAGGCAAAGGCTATATACTACTTACCAATCCACTGGTCCTTAAAGGTGCAGCTCTTAGCTACAACTCCACATGTGTTCAACTAGGAGTTAAAGCAGTGTCCATACATCCATCAGTAAACCATTTGAGTACTAGTGTTTACCAAGGATCTACACAATTCACCTCCAAGGTTCACACGCTATATATATATATCTCTGGTCTATACTATACGGTTACCCACAACATATCCCAGTTGGCGTCAGCATAGCACACTTGGTGCACACCTACCACAACTGGATATTCATACAATTATACCTCTATCTGACTGCAATATCCAGCAGCACATTGTTAGGTTCTACCAATCTTGTGCACCAATAAAGTACTCATTTACTGTGGCACTACATATATGACAACCACTATCGTCCCTCACAATACTTACCTCTAGCCTATCGCTCCATATGAAGGTGGCTAGGGCCAGTGAGTTCACAAACACTGGACTTTACCACCCTATCTGACGCTCCTCTGGAGTACCTAACCCCAAGAGCTTGTTAAACACTTGTCACTATTTAATACTTGTTTTAAACCCCATTGTTTTAACTATATGTTTGAATAAATAATAGTTTTTAATTTACTCACCATCTCACTTAGGAATAGAGTGCTGTATAGGGGTTCTGTGTGTCTTTAGTATTACTCTTTATCTGCCCCTAAAAGCACCATTCCATTCATTACAAGCTGTAGCGGGGGTACCTAACCAGTATACAAACCTTGTTCTTGTATAGTGCTGCTAGTTTTACATAGCGCTATACAGAGACATTTTGCAGACACAGTCCCTGCCCTGTGGAGCTTACAATCTATGGGGTTTTTTTGGTGCCTGAGGCACAGGGAGATAAAGTGACTTCCCCAAGTTCACAAGGAGCTGACGTCGGGAATTGAACCAGGTTCAAACTCAGTGCCAGTCAGTGTTTTTACTCACTGAGTCGCTCCTTCTCCTTCCTTAGGAAGAGGCACTCCGTGCTTACTCAATTCATTCTCTAATTCCTTAACACTTTCTTCAAGTATTTATTTTTCTCTTTTAATTTGGTAAAACGGAATCCACTCACCATTTCTACCAGCACCTATTTTACCTCTGAACTTATACTGATACTGAGACTTCTTTCCTTCAACTCTGCAATGATTATGCCTGTTGTTAAAATTTCTGCCATCATTCCATATTCTACCCCTGGTCTCACGTAACCCAAACACTGGTTTAATAATTTGTACTTTGTCCCACTCCAACTGCGAACGTTGTATCCATCTCTCATACTCCTCTTTCAATCCTGCCATTAAACCCATGTATTCAACCACATGCTCTGGAACTAATGACAGAATCAGATCCCTGACACTTGCTGCCTTCCATAGTGCGTCTCATTTGTTCCCTGTTAGCAGAATCTGTAGCATCTTTATCTGATGCAGCACATAAATTAATTATTCTCCTTGCACAACTGGTAATGCTTTCATTTGGCATCAAACCCACAATCCTTTCTGACTACACAGAACTGTATCTTAAAAAAATTCTCCCTGCACTTCAGTAAAAAGGTTGGGAAATCCTGAGTGAAACTTTCAATATTAGTTCTTTTGTCACCTAAATCTTTTAGTGCAATGTTCATTAAACCCTGTTCAGTAATATTATTTGTTTTTCCCCACTGTAAAATGCTATAAATCCGTAGACGCATAAGGCCGTGCTTACAGAGACGGCGACGCAACCGATGACGTCACCCGTCGCCGTCACCATTGCAAAAGTTATATTTTAAGTTTAGGCGACGTCGCTGGCTACAAGGCCAGTGACGTCAGAAACGGGGGAGGGCAGAGGCACCGAGAACTCCTGATTGGCCGCAAGGGGAGAGCGTCGCCGAAAAAATTAAATATCAGTGACTACCAGATTTTTGGTAGCACTATCGCTCTGTCACTTTGTCGCCGTTGCGTGCACTATAAGCACTATAAGCACCGACGACGGCGACAATGGATTTGTCACTTCTGTCACCACTGACTTCCGTCTCCAATCAACTACATTCACGCCGCCAAAGAAGTTTCACTTGAAAAACCAAGTTCTTCCTTCAAATATCTAGATTTAAAATCCATTTAGATTGCTGTCTTAATAGTTGTTCCACATTATCACCCCAAACCTGTAAGCCAAAGGTGAACCTTTATGGGAGTTCAGGAAATGCCTGGCAACACATGTAAGTTTTTTTGTTACAAGACATCTTTAGTAGCCTTACTAATATTACACGCATGCTCTACTATGCAATTCTTTAGATTACAAATCCACATACAATAGTCGGAAAGAGCAAGATAGAGCATATATAACCCCAGCGGTGCAACAGTTAATATAATCTTTAATGATCAACTCATTGCTTCAGGTATTATCCCACCAAAAAAAAAAAAATGTTTAGGTGACATATCGAAAACATTTGCAGGAGCCACAAGGAAAAAACCCCAAGATGTTATATTTTCTTACAGTTCTACTAAAGTGACTATGTACAAGTTAATCACAGAGGTTAGAAGACCTTCTCCCTGTCATATGAACTTGTGATTACATTGATTTCAACAACTCTTCATAACTTAATAATACCCCCCAATGTTGAGATAGAAGCTGAATTTGCGCAGGACTTATAGCACCTATAGATTTAGTGCATAGTGCAAAGAATAAGGCTACTTATAATCCCAGGGTGAGGTGCAAAAATTAGTAGGCAAATATGATTTATAGACAGAAATGAAAATACCTACTTGCAAAGAAAGGCACACAAGTGCAACGAACATAAATTGGAAAGAAACTGTAAAAATTAACTTTAAAAAAAAAATGTATTAATCAATGATACGGATAATTAAAATAAACCAAACCACAGTGGGTATCCTTTGTCTGTACATAGGGGGTGGGATAGATGTAGGTCACAGCAGAGTGCAGCATTGTCTCTCACTTGGACAAGCAGTATTTTTGATTGAGGTGAGCTAACCCAGCAGCGTGCAAACTGGGGGGCCCGAGATTTTTTTGGGGGGGAGGGGCGCGGCCAGTTGCAGAGGTCCCGTGCTCTCCCCCTAGTCATTTAAATGAAATGCCGGGGGACCGCGCGAGGCCTCTGAAACCTCTACTTATCGAGGTTCACCCGACTCCAGGACGCTTTACCATGGCAACGCAGCATCAAATGACGCCGCGGGGTCATGTGACATCACGGTTGCCACGGTAACGTGACGTCAAATGACCGCGAGGTAAGGAGGGGACACACACCAAAGAGGAGAGCAGGCATGGGGGGCGCAGCAAAAAAAGTTTGCGCGCCCCTGAGCTAACCACTAACTGCTACATACAGTTAGGTATTAAGTACTCTAATATCAGCTTATGTGATCTGTAACGTACATTATAGGCTAAAGTTCTAAAATTCCGGGCATTATTGAAATCCCTGCTCTCTGATTGCTTAAAATTCCGGGCATTATCCAATCAATAATGGCCCGGAATTTTTGGCACTCTGCCAAGTTTTTCAGCCAATCAGCTTTCAGTTCTCATTCACAAAGAGTGAGATCAGCTCTCAGAGAGGGGAGGTAATTGGACAGGAGGCAGCAGCCAGGCACTGACTCCTCCTCCACCCTGCCTGCAGCCAGACACTGACTCCTCCCCCTCCCTGCCTGCAGCCAGACACTGACTCCTCCCCTCCCTGCCTGCAGCCAGACACTGACTCCTCCCCCTCCTTGCAGCCAGGCACTTACTCCTCCCCCTCCCTGCCTGCAGCCAGGCACTGACTCCTCCCCCTCCCTGCCTGCAGCCAGACACTGACTCCCCCCCTGCCTGCAGCCAGACACTGACTCCTCCCCCTCCCTGCCTGCAGCCAGACACTGACTCCCCCCCTGCCTGCAGCCAGACACTGACTCCTCCCCCTCCCTGCCTGCAGCCAGACACTGACCCCTCCCCCTCCCTACCTGCAGCCAGACACTGACTCCTCCCCCTCCCTGCAGCCAGACACTGACTCCTCCCCCTCCCTGCAGCCAGGCACTGACTCCTCCCCCCTCCCTGCCTGCAGCCAGACACTGACTCCTCCCCCTCCCTGCCTGCAGCCAGACACTGACTCCCCCCCCTGCCTGCAGCCAGACACTGACTGCTCCCCCTCCCTGCCTGCAGCCAGACACTGACTCCCCCCCTGCCTGCAGCCAGACACTGACTCCTCCCCCTCCCTGCCTGCAGCCAGACACTGACTCCTCCCCTCCCTGCCTGCAGCCAGACACTGACTCCTCCCCCTCCTTGCAGCCAGGCACTTACTCCTCCCCCTCCCTGCCTGCAGCCAGGCACTGACTCCTCCCCCTCCCTGCCTGCAGCCAGACACTGACTCCCCCCCTGCCTGCAGCCAGACACTGACTCCTCCCCCTCCCTGCCTGCAGCCAGACACTGACTCCCCCCCTGCCTGCAGCCAGACACTGACTCCTCCCCCTCCCTGCCTGCAGCCAGACACTGACCCCTCCCCCTCCCTACCTGCAGCCAGACACTGACTCCTCCCCCTCCCTGCAGCCAGACACTGACTCCTCCCCCTCCCTGCAGCCAGGCACTGACTCCTCCCCCCTCCCTGCCTGCAGCCAGACACTGACTCCTCCCCCTCCCTGCCTGCAGCCAGACACTGACTCCCCCCCCTGCCTGCAGCCAGACACTGACTGCTCCCCCTCCCTGCCTGCAGCCAGACACTGACTCCCCCCCTGCCTGCAGCCAGACACTGACTCCTCCCCTCCCTACCTGCAGCCAGTAGAATGTATCTTACGCTACATGCGCTACATCGAAGATGTGTTTCTCATATGGGGGGGTGGGGGGGGTGACAGGAATCTATTGCTTCAGCTTGAAGCTAAAAGGATTTTTGAACTAAAGACAATGTCTCTGAATGGCCTGAATGAAGATTTTAAATTAGGATGCTTCCTATAACAGTTTTTTCCGCTTTGTCGTTAGAACACCACCTCATTCTTCTCATCTAAAGATTTAGGCAGCAGCTGTGATTTTATGGCATTGCACATGGGACCCTCTCAATGTTTAAAGTGTAATTGGTGATAGTTACCGTTTCAGTGCTGCATTTCTCCGACTATAGTTTTACCACTGTCTACCCATCCCTTCACGTCCCTGTCACTCGCACTCGTCTCCCATGGTTTCCTCCGCCATCTACAACTGCAGTCTTCAGTGATGACAACTAGACAATATATATATATATATATATATTATACACAGAGCGCTCAACCTAAATTCTACAATGTGATAATTGCAGTATAATAATGTGTGATAATCTATCTCAATGTGAAAAAAACTAATGTGATATACTCCCAAATACAACCATCTAGTGTATGTGGGATGGCAGCCTTAGGACAATATAACAAGTCTATCCAGCGAATTGTAACAACAATATGAACAAATAATAGAGTCCTGGCGCGAATATCATAGAGAATACCAGTCCTTTAGAAGAAATGGGGAGGGTGGAAAAAATGGAATCCAGGTCAGTCCTGTTCACACTGTTCCTTTCTCTATACGGAGTATTCTCTTGTTCCTATTCTCTGATCTTGGTGTTCTGCAAGGAAAAATACAAAAGCAAAAAACCATTGCGCAGTATCCTCTGAGTGATATAAACACCTTTCCCCAGCCACTAAATACTTATAGCAAGGCTGTAGGGAATGGACACTGATTGGTATCTTTGCCTCTGGTTCCAGGTAGCCACCGTACACACCGGATCACTCCGCACCACTTGTTGTCCTCAGATATCCATCCACTCAGATAAAAGTACCCAAAGGATATATAAGGCAAACATGGTGCAAATACCGCTAGTATATAAAAATGTATTAAAAAGACATAGCAAAAACACCACAAGGTGTCACACTCACATTAAAAATGTGATGGTTGAACCATCTACAACGTGCCGTCCGCTGCCTGTAAGTTCCAAGCTGCATACACTAGTTGCTGGGGTTAGATCCCTTGCTCCCTCCTTCTCGCGGCTGCGACTCCAATGAGATCCTCCCCCCGATGTAAATGCTACTAGGTTGCTGCTCTCTTCCTACGTGCACGGAGTGATGTCACCAATAAGCTCCACCCTACGCGTTTCGTAACTATCGCGTTACTTCGTCAGGGTTGTGGAGCTTAGATGTGGACACTACTTATATATAGCCTGAAGTTTTCAACTGAGTCTGCGCCAGATATGGATTCCAATTTGCTCTTAACAGATCGGCTAGTGGGCGTCCTCTCTACCCGCGTCATAATGATGACTCCGTGATATGCAAATTGGGTCCGTCTTCAGTGTCGTGTATCTCCTCCCATAGTCTCCAAGTCCTGTTTATTTGCCTATATCAACTTGTGAAGCACAATGTAAATTGTTATGTAGCATATCAAGGGTGCCCTATAGATTTTCCAATATGGGTATAACACACTGTTATGGTCCAATCAGTCGCATGTATACAGGGAGGGGGCATATTATATCTTGTGCCATCCCATTAGCTCTTAGATTGGTTTAGGAGACTATGGTATCTGTGTTTATTAACTGTGTGCAGCTGGTCTCAGCTGCTTTTGGGAGGGTAGTGGCCCCTCCCCCCAAGGTTTAAGTTTGCCCCTCCCAACTTTCCAAGTTGGCATGTCAGTTTCATTCTGCCAGGTTACGACAGATCCAATGCGATCATTCTTCCTGTAATTATACAGGTTAATAAGAATTTTAACCCAGGGAGTCTTAGGACCTGCTACGGTCATGCCTTGAAAGTGGCAGAGGGCTTAAGAAGCTTTGGCCAAAGGGTTAAACTAAATGAACCTTTTTTCAAGAGAATATGTAGGTATTGCACTGTGTATTTTTGTCACATTGGAAGTAGCTTTGGGCATCTTTGTCTGTTTTTGTATAAATTTTAATTTTAAACTGAGGAAACTATGCAAACATTTGGCCACTAGGGGCCGCATTAATATAACCACTAGTCATAAGATTCCACTACACTGATTGTTATTTGGGTTTCTTACCAGCAGGGTGAAGGCTAAAAGAAGAGGAAAATAATAGTGTGCATAAGACTAACTTTATTCTGCATGCAGCTTATAAAAGTAGAGGTGGTCATCTCAAAACAGCATAATGCAAATATTGTATAACTACGCATAGATATACAGATAAATAGTTTAAACCCTAATGTAATGCACATCCTCCAGACATTTCATGAGAGTCAAATGTTTAATCAAATAAATAGAACAGGAAAAAAAAACAAGAAAAAATAATGGGGGGGGGCCAATGAGGATTAAGTGCCCAATGGGGAATTTCATTTGAAAACAGCCCTATTGGTTGCTTTGGCATATAAAGAATCTGCCCCTAAGTAAAAACTAGGGCAATGTGCCCTACTGAATTTAAACCATTCAGTAGTCTAAGGTGTGAAGTAAATTAATATACCATGGGGAAAAAAACAGGTACCGTACACTTGAAAAATCCAAATAATCCAAACATGAGTTATGAGCATAGATGTATGTAAACGTCATCCCAAAAAATAACCACTTGCACAATACACACAAACCAGGGAATTTACATAGTCATTTTAAGCAATGAGAACTCAATCACCATTCCTGTAAATCAGTGACTATTATCAGGAAATAGATTATTTAAAAAACTTGAAAGAAGCTTCGGTAATGTAATGGTAGTAAAATCACTACCGGTGTTAAAATACCTGCCTATTGTGTATTGTATTGTATCTTTATTTATACATTTCCAGCAAGATATATGATAGAAGACATAGACTTCTATGTCTTTTATCCCCTGTACCCAATTTTGCAACTCTCGTCTATGATATGTCGGTGAATTGACTGTATAACCTCTGTTCGTTTAATGTAACCATGTATTGTTATAACTCTGTGCCCAGGACATACGTGAAAGTGAGAGGTAACTCTCAATGTATTACTTCCTGGGAAAACATTTGATAAATAAATAAATAATATGACAGGGAAGACTATAATGACAAATTAGTGCATCCTGCAGATAAGTAACCATTGGGGGAAATGAGTCTTTGCTCCAAACAGTTTACAATGTAATAATAATAATAATAATAAAAAAATAATAATAAATAAATATATATATATATATATATATACACATATGTAATTTATACAGAAATATACAAAAGCACTGATGTATATGTATATATTTATTAATAAACCCATAGGTATACATTAAATACTGTATACAATATATATATATATATTGGCTTGTGTAATACAAGCTTGAGACAAAAGGTGGCACTGAGTGCTCATTTGCATGTCATTTCCCAGAATCCCTTGCTGCAGTGGAAGCGCTGTATGCTGGGTGACAATGGGGAAAGACAGGGTTGCACACCTGTCTAAGACATGCAAATGAACATACAGTAATATTTACAGTTGATATATATATATATATATATATATATATATATATATATATATATATATATATATATATTAATAAACCCATTAATAGGTATACATTAAATATTTTATATAATATATATATATATACACACTCAGATCTGAAACTCTTTCGTTTGTTTGTTCACAATATATATATTCTATATATATCTATATACATATATATGTTTGTTTTTGGTTTGTTTGTTTGTTTTAATGTTTATATTCAACTCTTTTAAAGCCTCAACCCGACTGTCTGACTCAAACGCCTCCCGGAAGTGACGTCAACCGGATTCACAAACCCCGAGCACGGTTCCGTATTGGCTACGTACGCCGTAATCAGTCACCATCCAATAAGAAGCCGCGAGAGGAAGCGCTGACTGGGAACTTCCGGTCCGGCGGCTGCCACTCAGAGATTTTTTACGCAGTTACGGTTTGGCTGAGGCGGCCGCCATTTTGTGAGCGAGTGCTGAGGCGGCATTGTCCATGTACGTGTAGCCGCTGGCGGTCCGCTCTCACACTACACTGCTTACTCACAATCGCTGGTGAGGAAGGGCAGGCGGCTGTGTGAACCTCTGTGAGGGCTGAGGGGCGGGGAATCAGAGGCTTCGGGGGGAGGACGCCATCTTATCCTCCTTTTGAGGAAGTTTTGGTGAAGGAGCCGCCTCACCTGCAGGCAGCGCGGATAAACCCCCAGCAACCTGACACTGCAGGGCGGCGGGGGTACGCGGATATATACTGTAGTGATAACATATCATGTGTGAGGTGGTCTCGGTCTTGTGAATGATTTGAGACTTGTTGGAAGGGTTTTGCTCAGGAATAGGGCGAGTCTGTAGATTTAATATAGGGACTGCCGAGAGGGGGAGGTGTGACAGGAACCTGAGCCGTGCTGGCTCACACTCACATACTGTGCTGGCTCACACTCACACATTGTGCTGACTAACGGGAGCTGAGCCTATGAAGAAGTGTGCAGGAGACTATTCATTGCAGCAGCATGTGAGGTGAGCACCCAGTATACACTTTGAAACTTGGAATGTATTATGTCAGCAACTGGGTTCTTGATTAGGGAGCATTGTGAAGGGAGGTACTTATTAGTATTATTATATTAAGGAATACTGAGTTTACACTAGGCAAGGTCAGTGCTGAAGGGTGCAAACATATCATAAGACATCTCCCTTCTCCCTCCACCATGTCTAACTACCAGCAACTTGTACTGAAACCAACTGATGACAACTCGTCCAATCGGTAAGTTTGAAGTTGTTGTCCAACTTCAAATGATGACTTGAACCCCATTTTTTCCCCCTTGCACTTTGTTTACTTCCTGTGAAGGTACCTTCTAAGCTAAATGTGTACCTTGTTTTTCAACATTGTTTGGGTAACAGGGTGTGTCTGGAGTTGAATCGCGTTAATGGTAGCTCTGAGGCCCCCCTTGGTTCCCAAGCTACATACTGGGAAAGGTACTTCTTGGCTTTCCACATACCATGGGTCATGCGAGTGAATGTTACGGCTTTCCATTAGCCATGCGTTAGGTGGGAGATTTTACACCTCCATTTTATGTTTCCTCTGGAGGCGAGAAGCTGGCGGCACCTCCCATGGTAAGTGTCTCAGGTAAAATTGCACTAAAAATAGGAAAATCAAAAGGTAACAAAATGGGTAATTTAAAGGAGCAGTCCAAGCTGCCGTTTTTTTAAAGTTATTTATGCCTTTAATATATGCATCAATACAATCCACACAAGTATTTAGCTAAATTGGTGATCGTTCTGTGATTGATCGGCGCACGTTTGGCTCGGGAGTTCACTAAATGGCTGTCGGAGCATCAGAAGAGGACCAAAGATGTAGAGTTCTGTGGGGAAGATCATGTGACCAGGCAGGCACTAGATGCAATTGGAGCACTGCTAGAGGGCAGGGCTCAAAAAGGGGTGTGCCAGAGCCTGTTTCAGAAGAGGAAGGGGGTGGGACTTTGTAAATGGTTGCTAGAAAAACAAAAAATGCTTGTTACATTATAATATATTTAAAAATATCTCGGTCTTAAAAAAAATGCTACAAGTATTTTCTCATAGTACAGAACTGATTTATTGCAAAAAACACGTAGGATATTGCTTGGTCTGCAGCTTTAATGATGAAGTCATGGTAGCACCCAACGTTTCGGTGCAGACGAGCACCTTCATCAGGGAGAAGGTGCCCGTCTGCCCTTAAATGTTGGATGCCACCACTAAATGACCTTTTGTTACCTTTTTTGACCTTTTGTTGTTTGCTTGACTCTTTTTTGATCTTTTAGTTGACCCGATTTTTCATTCTTTCTTGGCGCCCGTTTTTGCCATTTTTTAATCGCTCTAGACCTACTGCAGGGACATCCCAAGTGACTGTACCTGATTCGTTATTTTTCATGTGTCTCAGGTACCCAGGGCGGGTGCCTGGAACTATTATGGACACGGTTCCGTTCTGGAGACCCCTGCTTTACACCTGTGTAAGATATAAGGGGGGGGGGGGGGATTCATATAAGGGGAACTGCCCCTGTTTAAAGATCATAATTTTTCTAACTTTATTTATTTTTTAAATCTTTGTGATCTGGTAAGGATATATGAGTTTTAAGAGCGGCTCAGTGAGTAAAGACACTGACTGGCACTGAGTTTGCAGGGGAACCTGGTTCAATTCCAGTGTCGGCTCCGTGTGACCTTGGGCAAGTCACTTTATCTCCCTGTGCCTCAGGCACCAAAAACATAGATTGTAAGCTCCACGGGGCAGGGACCTGTGCCTGCAAAATGTCTCTGTAAAGCGCTGCGTACAACAAGCACATGCTATTATTATGTGTTAGGCGGTTACATTTTAGCCTCTTCCCAGAGTTCCTCTTTCCCTTGCAGTCTAACTCCAGACGGTAGAGATTAAGAAAATAATTATTTTTAACACTTTTTTATTTTTATTTTAAGTAGAACACTCCTTGCTAAAATATAACCAAAATGAGTTAAACAAAAAATAACAATTTGGTAATGTGATTTTTAATGGGAATCACCCAAGGCTAAGTTTTTAAGGTAGGTTATGTTTGGGGTAACTGTTTTTGCTCATCAATGTAGTTGTTACTCATGGCAGCTAATCGCTTGCATAAAATACACAGTAAACATCATATTTCCATTATACAGTGCTGAAAAAGAATCAGGATAACCTTACTCATCACTCAGACATGTATTGAAATATTGGTGTTAATGGTACATAGCAAGAAAATATCTAAGCTTTGGACATATGGTTAAGCACTACCACACCTTTGGTTAACACTGCATGACCTTATGTGGCCACTCCCTTTCTTGCCCCCTACCACTATAAATGCCTTTACCTCGGGTGTACTAACAGCCAAGATTAGATCTCCACTATTATATCCAACAACATACTGTGCATCAAAACAAGGATAACATTGTAAAAAAACACACACAAGTAGTCTATGGAAAACAAATCAAGTGCTCACCTCTGAACAGTTGCTGAGGCATGAAAATACTTTGCCTTGGGCCGTTGGATTTTTTTCTCTGCCAGAACTTAATAGGGCATTACTGTACATCCGAGGACCAAAGTGAACTAATTCCAGTGACAGGTGTCATCTTGGATAATTGATACATGGAAACAAAATGTGATTGCACATTTAAGAGGACAAATGGTAATGCTCAGAATATCATGCAAATGATCAGTTGACATGGAATTTTATTCCACATGTATCAATCTCCATTGTCTACTGACTGATTTATATCATGTTTATTACTTTAGAATTTGGGTTGATTTAGTGAAATATAGTCTCAGTAGAGCAATACATCTCAGTATTTTTTTGCTAGCCTGATCACAAATGCATCGGTGAAAGAAGCCTTTTTGTAAAAATATTGTACAGATGGGTGACACAGGATATATCAAGAGATGTATTGGACCATTATAGCAGGCCATAATGCATAGAAACTGGTCCCAAAAGTTAAAGCATTGTTTAATTGTAGCTCCCCACATGATTAAATGTGCTCAAAAAGTTGCAGCGTGGTACAACTTTGCATCTTGCATTTTTAGGTACTTTGGGCATTCGCTCAGATAAAAACATTGATCACATCACAACAGTTCTTGCACAACCAATACTTAATATAACATTTCCTTATGTGCTGTCTTTACATGACTCAAGTAGTGTTTTTCAGGTAGTTTCAGGAAGCTGAAATTGGTTAAGGCCCCTTTCACATTAATGCGTACAGACTACGTGTGAGATTTTGTTGCATGCTCGCCTTTAAATGTGTAGTACAGTTCCACAGTGTGGGTAAATAGTTTCAGACGAGGAGAATCCTGCTTGTGCAGTCAACATAACATAGACAAACAAATTCTTCAAAATGCAGGTATCCTCTAGGACAGAGGTACAAAGTAGAGCTCTACTCATAAGTTCATAATGCAATTCTTCATTTATTCATGAAAGTTCCATGTGAGACCTGAACATTGTTCCTCCTCCTGTTCTTGGCTGTCACAATAAATTGCATTCTGAACTTGAGTAGAGCGCTACTTTGTAGCTCTGTCCTAGAGGAGACCTGCATTTTGAGGAATTGGTTCACCCTTAAATGTGGGCAGTTTTGTGGATTCGATCTTTTTCACATCTGCTTTCAAGATATGGAATGTACTCGATGATACCATGTGAATAACTGCTGCATGAACCTAGAAGTGATTGAGCAGACAATAGTTGAGTTAAAATATTTATGTTTTGGTATTGTGTATCTTTATCAATGGAAATGCAGCTTCTACACTCCAATAACAGTACTGTAGTGGGAAGTTGTACGTCCATCTTTTGAGGCAGTACAAGTGACATTTAAATAACAAATATCAAATCAATGCTACAGAACCTCTGCAGTGTGTATCTATCTTTATATCCACAAACACTTCTTGTTTTACGACGTTTCGCCTTCCGTTGGATGCGTTTTCCGACGACGCATAATGCAGTCTAAAAACTAATTATCCGCTGTGGTTTTTGCATATCCGACGGTAACCACCGCCAGTTAACATGGGTCCTGCTTTCCGACTGTCCCGTTGTAACTCTTGCGCTCACCACGAACAAGGCGGGACCCCGGTACTGAGGTGGGAAAGTAGAAAATTGCACACCCACAGCAGCGGAGGCACGCCTGGAGAGTGGGTTGTCGGCGTAGCCGGGTCTGGATTGGAGAGATCGGGTTAGTTCAGATATTTGCAGGAGTCCGGGGACGGAGCCAGTGGGATGGTTCGGAGTCCGTTGTGCCGCGGTCGGGGGTTGGAGCCAGGAGATTGGTAGTGTCCGTAAGCCGTGATCAGGGATGGAGAGATGCGGGTAGTCAGGCAAGCCGGGGTCGTTATCCAGAGCGGGTCCAATAGTCAAGCCGGGGTCTTTATCCAGAGGGGGCCCTATAATCAAGCTGGGTCGGTACACAAGAAAGCAACAGAGAGACAGCAACAAGGCAAGGCACAGCAAACGCAGGAACACTAGGCTACACAGGTTTATGCTCAGCAAGGTGACAGTCTTTTATGTAAACAGGAACCAATGAGGCTGGGGGCGGAACAGAGGTGCGGCCTCTGCGGAGACAGGGATAGGCTGCAGGAGACAAGTAGGCATTTAGGAACTTGCCACACAGCTGTGGAACGGTGCATGACGTCATGTGCTGCGCGTGACAGACGCGCGACGTGACCGGCAGGCGGAGCCAAGCTTTGTGGCACGGAGTGAAGAGCGGCAGGTGCGCGCTCTAAACAGCAGGGGAGTGTGCTGCAGCAGGTAAAGAGGGAACATGCTACAAAGGACGTGTTCCTTGATTCCTTGCACCAGTCTCCGACGTGGGTTTGCGGGGCGCATTCTGTCGGAAAAGCGAGGACTACATACATAGAGATGGATACGATGCCGTGTTGATTCCACAAAATCAGGAGACTGCACGCCATTCTAAATCAGGCACAGTACAGTGGTGTGAAAAAGAAAGTACAGCCTCTTTGAATTCTATGGTTTTACATATCAGGACATAATAACAATCAGCTGTTCCTTAGCATGTCTAAAAATTAGGTGAATACAACCTCAGATGAACAACACATGACATATTACACCGTGTCATGATTTATTTAACAAAAATAAAGCCAAAATGGAGAAGCCATGTGTGAAAAACTAAGGACACTCCTTACTACTTCCATAGGAATTAAGATGCTAAGGAGCAGAGAGGTGCTGCTAATCAAATGCCATTGATTCATTGATCATCAGCAAGTGTGACCACCTCTATAAAAGCCAAAGTTTTAGCAGTTTGCTGGTGTGGAGCATTCAGGTGTGTGTTAACACAATGCCAAGGAGGAAAGACATCAGCAATGATCTTAGAAGCAATTGTTGCTGTCCATCAATCTGGGAAGGGTTATAAGGCCATTTCCAAACAATTTAAAGTTCATCATTCTACAGTGACAAAGATTATTCAAAAGTGGAAAACATTCAAGACAATTGCCAATGTTCCCAAGAGTGGACGTTCCAGCAAATTCACCTCAAGGTCAGACCGTGCAATGCTCAGAGAAATTGCAAAAAACTCAAGAGTTACATCTCAGACTCTACAGGCCTCGGTTAGCATGTTAAATGTTAAAGTTCATGACAGCACAATTAGAAAAAGACTGAAAACATATGATTTGTTTGGAAGGGTTGCCAGGAGAAAGCCTCTTCTCTCTAAAAAGAACATGGCAGCACAGCTTAGGTTTGCATAGTTGCATCTGAACAAACTACAAGACTTCTGGAACAATGTCCTTTGGACAGACGAGACCAATGTGGAGATGTTTGGCCATAATGCACAGCACCACGTTTGGCGAAAACCAAACAAAGCATATCAGCACAAACACCTCATACCAACTGTCAAGCACGGTGGTGGAGGGGTGATGATTTGGGCTTATTTTGCAGCCACAGGACCTGGGAACCTTGCAGTCATTGAGTTGACCATGAACTCCTCTATATACCAAAGTATTCTAGAGTCAAATGTGAGGCCATCTGTCCGACAGCTAAAGCTTGGCCGAAATTGGGTCATGCAACAGGACAATGATCCCAAGCACACCAGCAAATCTACAACAGAATGGCTGAAAAAGAAAAGAATCAAGGTGTTGCAATGGCCCATGCAAAGTCCAGACCTCAACCAGATTTAAATGCTGTGGCTGGACCTTTAGGAGCTGTGCATAAACAAATGCCCACAAACCTCAATGAACTGAAGCAACGTTGTAAAGAAGAGTAGGCGAAAATTCCTCCACAACGATGTGAGAGACTGATAGTCATACAGAAAACGATTACTTCAAGTTATTGCTGCTAAAGGTGGTTCTACAAGCTATTGAAACGGAGTTCTGACAGCCATTATTGATTTATGCTCTGCGCTTGCATGAAGTCTGTGATTCCTGTTGATCTCTTTGCGTGGTTGCATAGCAACCTGCCTTAGCGTCTTGCTGTAGGGTCCCGATGGCCAAATGATGCGGCTGCCATTTTGGAATGCGCAGTGGCCGCTGCCTGATAGGGTCTCAAAATGAAAGCGTCTATGGTTGCTAAGCAACCGGTCTGCAGTCCAATCCCAACTGAATGACGCGTGGCTGGCTGTTAAGTGTTACTCGCACAAGACCGAATCTAAGTATTGGGCAGGAGTGAATAAAGTGACACAACCCCAGTGATGAAATAATTGTGAGGGAGACATATAAAAACATATTAATGATTTTGCTGCCAGAAACAAATCACAATGCACACTGTATAGTGTACAGACATAACGAATACACAAAAGATCTCATATATCCTGATATTAATCAAGGATCTTTTTAAGTGTCTAGCCTACAATAACCAGGGGTACATTAGGTTGATCTGTTTAAGCATAGTCGCCTCCAAATAGTGAAGACTTTACCACTAGATAGCACTTTTTTCTGCAGCAAACTGACAATTGATTTAACTAATTCAGCTACATTAAGGAGCAGGGAATATATCTCTTCAACTTTGACAATAGCCCTCCAACATTACAATAAGGAAGGATTACTTAGTGCTAATATATTACCCCATATACATTGTATATGGTGATACAGGTCTGCGTGTCAAGCTTTTTAACTATATAGTTATTTAGCACATATCTCATCACACCCTGATTATAGCAGGCTTCTGACTGGGATGTACGGTCATTTTTACTCTCATTTATGTACACCCCTTTATTTTAATAGATATACCATTAAAATTATTTTTAATCCTTATCACTTACCATTACCATTACTATTTACTTTAGAGTTAGAGTGCTACCAGCTGAGTCCTTTTTCTTTTGTGTATTCGTTATAACAATTCTCAGCACAGCACCAATACTCATTCACTCATTTAAACTGACTATTAGCTGAGCAGAAGTTTCTGTCCCCTTCCCCCTCCCCCCATCTGTATACCTAGTGTACAGACATGAATTATCCAACTGTAAGTGTCTGCTTCAATAAATAAGCTATTAGCAAGCACAATAAAGCTGAACTCAAGCATAAAGCATCCATACAATTCAGACTAATGAACCAAAACTTAATGTACTATGTCTATTGTAATCAAGCTCATCCGGACACTTCACAAATAAAGAATTCCTTGCTTTTATATGGAGTGATCAATCGTGCACATTGAATATCCAGAGGAACCATCAGGCTCAGTACATCTAAAGGATATCATCAAGGAGTACCAGTCAATCAGCAGGAGTATAATTAAAGTTAACTTTGGCTGATAGCGGACTATGTGACCAATTTAGTCTCACTCAATGTTCGCTATTAATGTTTACTTGAAGTTGTACACAGTTGATCACTCCATATAATCAATGAATTATTTTTGTGGTGTGTCCGGATGAGCTTGATTGCAATAGACATAGTACATTAAGTTTTGGTTCATTAGTAAGTATATAGTAAAGTCCCATATGAGTCATAGAAATATATATTCACGGTGTTCAGATAGTAGTATGGTATAATAATCTCACTCAAAATTGTGGAAAAATAAGATTAATGGTTTTTCTCTCCAAATGGGGGTTTATGGATAATGGGGACAGATGTCGCCTGTTGGACCAGTCTGACCTGTTCTCCACCACACTTAGAGTAACCACTTAGAGCGTATGAAGCAAGTCACAATGTGGATAATAAATCTCAGGTGATGGTTGAAACAACCTTCGTATTGGTTATTACTCACAGTATATGAGCAATTCTTGACTCCTTTTTGGCGTGCTTCCAGCAATGAAAATATCAATTTGTGTGAATCCCAGGATAGGGTCAGCTTTGCACAGCAACCGGAAAAATGGAGCTCAGTACATCAAGCAAATTAAAAACATTTTATTACAGGTGACATCAGGGATGGGTGGGCAACAGATAACTGACACGTTTTGCGCTTTGTCCAAGAGCTTGCTAAGCGTAAAACGTGTCGGTTATCTGTTGCCCACCCATCCCTTATGTCGCCTGTAATAATAATAATGTTTTTAATTTGCTTGATGTGCTTAGCTCCATTTTTCCGGTTGATGTGTACAGCTGACCCTATCCTGTGATTCACACACAAGTGACATTTAGACATAGTGGGCAGAGATGGTTAAGCACCTATTTTTCACCATTTATATTCTGATGTTCTGAAAGCTCAAGCTTTCTATGAGAATCTATCCCACACAGAAAGCGCCTTATATATGGGTTAAGCTCAGGGTTATGAGGGGTATGGTTTTTGTTTTTTAAGGAGCTTCCTCTTTGTTCTCTGGTGATTACAGTGCAGTTTTCCCAGCACTTACTGTGTAAATTATAGGTTTTTCCTTAATTACTGCAAGATTCAGAAAAAAATGTAAAGTTTTCACTTTTTTTAACCAAGCATGTGCTGGATGGAGCACACACGTATGGCAACCTAAATTCCTCCAACATCTTTTGTATCATGATGGATTGTCACCTCTGTCATCTTCGGCCCTGGTGCACGTTACAGTTACTACACAGACAGTGTTTGACGTTTAATCAGGTCGCATTGCATCTGCAAGTATGGAGAAAAGGACGGCAGAATGCTTTGACATAAGAACAACATGGAGAATGTCCAATTTGTATAATAGAATACAGAAACATTTTATGGTCTTTCATGACTTGCTGTAAGAAACATTCTCATTAAACAAGAACGAAGACAACTTCAGCTCCACTTATTTTGAAAAGCCTCCAACCTTTTTGAAACCAGATGCTTAGGGGAAGCGGAAAAGTTCCTGTAGGAGGAAACTTGTCGATTTCAGCACTGAACTGAAGCAACACAACGACAAATTAAATTAAGTATCTCTAAAGTTAATGGATTATCCTGAAAATCAGATGACCGCTGGGTCCTGCACCTTGAAGAAATAAGTTATTAGCGTTCCTGTTCCAATTCTGATACATGAGTCCAAAAACATGAGGCACGGGCATATTTAACATTTTTCCTGTTTCAAAAGGGTGAATTGTTGTGGTTTGGAAAGTTGATACATTTGTTAAACATATCCATGCCAACCTCTGTCATAAACATTCTACAATTAATAGATTGTGGTTGCTACAACCATGAAGGATGCATGTCTATACATACACATGTGCTCATTGCATATCCCTCCGATTCCTAGTAGAACATTTCACAGAGCACCTCCATTCAGTATGTTGTCAATATCAACAGTATTCACAAAAGTACTTCTTTTGTATACCCTTCAGACAAGAAAGTACATTCCTAATGCAACATTTCAAAGAATGATTAGTCGGTGCCATTCAATGTATTTTGAAGGACTATCTCCGATGTGCAGTACATATTCTAAGATCTCGCTGCTTTTATCTTGTAAACTACTCAGCCAATTCATGCCCCCTCAGCATGTCTATTTCTGGATCTACGGAGCCACAAGTACTTTTGCAGCCAAAGATGAATAAAATAAAGCTGAAGCACAAGGATTATGGAATGCAGTGTCAATATGTAAATGCAAGAAGTTCATACTGTAGATCTAAAAACCTCTATAGAAAAAAGATAGACTCAATAAAAAAGACTATATCCATAAAAATAAGGATAACGTACAATGGAAGTATGTACAATAATCAAGCAGGTACCCGTTAAAATAACAACAAAATCATCCTGATGGGGGAGAGACCTGATGAGCTTGTTTAGGCATCCACAACATGCACGGGGGATGGATTCTCCCTCAACTCTGCCCTTCAAATTGTGTGTGTGGACAAGAAACCCTAAAGATCGAGACTTGCAAATAGCATCTTGAATAAACAAGCAAGAAAAAAAACCTGATCTCCCATGTCTACTAAAAGAAGAATGAAGGATTCTTGAGGATGAATATTCATTGAATGTATCACAGACTGCATGTTAAGGCAGAAGGATAGCAGGTTGCTTCACTGCATGCGAGAAACAAAGGTAAACAGATTATCTGGAGGTTTTCCTAATTACTTCAACACTGCAAAATAGTTGAAATTTACTTAGTTACCATAAAAAATGAAGAATATCCAAGTTTGTCTAATGTCTGGTTTCTATGATTCTCCTGCCTATGAGATTCTGGTACCTTCAGAAATATGAAAAAGGAAAAGGCAATAAACACTGGTGTAGTAGTTTGTTTTTCACACATCTGATATCTTCCCAATAGGGAGGACCTGCCATCACAAAATACAAAAATGTTTGTATTCACCTAACATGTTTCGTTTTTATCAGAACTTCCTGATAAGGACGAAACACGTTGGGTGAATACAAACATACTAGAGGAGGACTTTCAGGCCATGGTGTACTTTGAGGAACTTTCAGCAACGGATTTTGTCCTTCCCTGCAAACTCCACAGTGGACGACCGCCACGGGTGGATTCCAGCGAGGGAGGGGGTGCTGGACTTTCATCATTTTCTGACCCAGTGTGGTCCCAATGCTTGAACCCGACTTATGTTTGTGTGTTTATTACTTTTTAATTTTTATATGTCATCAAGCTATCTGCATTGTTCCTTGTGTCTTCTACTTTTTCATGTTACGGGATTCTCCTCCCCATGTTCCTGACACACATCATCATTGAAACATTGCATGAGGTGGTCACTCCTAATGACCACAAAGCCTTTATCGCTCACTGAAATGTGAGTGAAATATTTATTACTCTATACGCATCAATACCATCAGACATTTTTTTACACTGTTTCCCCTTTTTATATGCCCTTGGATGTGAGTGCGTTTTTGACCCTTTGTCTTCACTATTATTTATGGACTTGGATTGAGTCCACTCCAGGAGCAGCACCTAATCAAAGGACTGTATTTATATCCATTTTTTTCACTTTCACCAGTGTGTTCACCTAGTATAAATTAATTATATTTAACATGGTATTTGCGCTTGATCTTTTTGTCTTCAAAGATTACAACTAGATTAGTTCTAGGTGCACACAGAGAAAGTGTTTTTTTTTTTTTTGGTTTTTTTTCTATAATATTTTGGAATATTAATGGCCATCTGTATTGTTTTGTATTCAAGAATGTATCACCAGTTTTAACTGCATCTCAGCCTTGATACAGGTTTTATCTGAGGAGTGGCTCAGTCAGTAAAGACAGACTGGCACTGATTTTTGAAGCTGGGGAACCTGGTTCTATTCCCAGTGTCGGCTCCTTGTGACCTTGGGCAAGTCACTTTATCTCCTTGTGCCTCAGGCACCAAAAACATAGATTGTAAGCTCTACAGGGCAGGGACTTGTGCCTGCAAAATGTCTCTAAAGCGCTACGTACTAGCAGTGCTATACAAGAACAAATTATTATTATTAAGAGGTTCTTCACATTGTCGACAAGATGATATTCCAGGTTATGCATATCTTGTATACAATCACCTTTTACAGTCAAAGACTTTTTTTCTAAAACATTGTTGGCTACTTCCTCAAGAATTTCGCAGCGTCTAAACAAATTTACCTATATTGGACTTTTGTTCTTCATCGCATGCATTAGGCAGAAAAATGCTTGCAATAGACCTAAGGCTATCCTGCATATGAAAGAAAGCCAAGCAACAAATGGGGTCTGATAGGAGAATGGACAGGTTGGCCAAGTGGTTATATTGTGCCACGGAATTTTGTTTCAAAGACCTATTTATTACCGTTTCTTTCACTTGTTTTATGAGCTGTAACTGTTGCCTTTTTTTTTTTTTTTCTGTCTTTTTATTATGTTATTTCGTAGAGGGTCATGGAAGGAAGGAAACCATTTGCTTCTAAAAAATAAAAAAATATTTCAATACACATCTCACTCATATAGGATTACCAAAATGTTATATTTTTTTAAATTTTTTTTAAATATATGGCTGCTGGTTATAACATCACTCACCAAGGTACGAAAGTACAGATGGCTAAAAGATTTAACTACAACTTTGCACTATCATTTATCACCATTATGGACAGGAATGAAATATGGTTATAAAAGTTCTGCTTTCAACTTGTCTACTGAAGAAAAATTAAGAAGCCACTTTATCAATTACTTATTGAAAGGGTTAAATCTGGGTGATTTTGTGTTTTTAACACATTCTGGCACCTACAAGTATTTTTCAATGTTTTAAGTGTGAAAACATGGTGTGCTGACCCTTGGGTGGGTGAGGTTGATTTATCTCTGGGCACACTTTTTTCCCCTCCGTCTGTGATATCACTGTTCAACAATGGTTAGCGCACATACAGTCCTCTTTATTGGCTCCACCCATATATATTTTTTTCTTTAATTTTTATTGTTCTAATGAAGCAAACGTAGTTGTAATCACAACATAACAAAAGAAGCCTTGGGCTAATGTGAAACATGTTTCACAGTGAACATTCTGAATATTCCTCTTACGGAGGGTGACTGTTTGTAAAATGAACATTGAAAATCAGTTACTAATTTATGTAACTTATTCAAAAAAGTTTTTTTCTGCAATATTTGGTGCCTGCATTAAATTACATGTAATTTTACATTTCATCTCAGAAGTGGACCATGATCTTTAAATATCTTTTTTTTTTTTTTTTTGGTAGGGTTTGTGTGAATATATAATTTGCTAGTCTTGAACAGCCAAATGACTTCTTGTTTTTTTTTTTTTTAAATTGAATTTCATGGCCAAATATCCGAAAAGGCTATTTGTGTTAAGTATGACCAACAGCTGGTATTTAAATGGTATGTATTCTTAAAAGTTTATATGTAGCATGATCATAAGTTCATGTGATAAATAATTGTTACATTGAATACCAAGAACTGGAGCGTTCAAGTTAACTCTATCAGACCTTGTTATATAGATAAATAAAATAATCTATCTTGTTGCATAACATTGTTTCAACTATTTATTGACGTGTGCTTTTGTATATTGTCAATTGTTTAATTATTAAATCTTTATCTCTCTTTAAGTCTTACAGGGTGTATGTATCAAGTAGTTCAGGCATCTGGACTACAAGGAAAAAATGTTCTGCAATTGATTCCAGTGTCAAAATCGACTGATAAACTAATTCCATTGGTTCAGTCTCCTTTCATCTACAATAAATCTACAGTGGACGTCAAAAAACAAGTTTGTTTTTCTGTGCCTTCTCCACTTTCAAATGGAACCCGGCCTCCATCGGTACCGGTACCAGTGTTACAGCGGCCCACTTTTGGAAATTATGTAATTCCAACAAATGGAAATTCCCCATTAAGAGCAAGAAGCATTAGTGTTGACTGTAAATCCCCTCCACTAATGAACACAACTGTAGTACTTGAGAAATCACACGGGAAGACATCAAGCCCACCACAACCAGCAAATCCACCTTTTATGATGGTGAGTTCACAAACTGTACCAGTTGCTGTAAAGTCAACACCTACTTTACCATTAGGGCATCATCTTCAAATACCAGCTAATGCTGAAGTCAGATCAATTCTAGCTTCCTCTTTGCCTTTTGCCGTCCAACAGAAAATACTAGCTGCAAATGGCAGCAGTGGAAAACATGCAGTCGCAAAGAATCCTTCTGTTATTTACGTGTCTCCAGTTAACACTGTAAAAACTGTAGCACCTAAACGCTTTTCACCAATTTACCCCAAGCCACATCAGAGCACATCAAAAAAAGCACCAGTAACCTTGCCTTCGACACTACAATCTCTTACTGAAAATCTACCATCTTTTAAAGAATCATCTCCAAACACACCGATGAAATGGATTGTGCAAGAGAATCAAGAGTCTGCTTCTTGCCTTGTTCCAGTAAAGTCTTCCAATGACACTGCTTCAAAGATATTAAAAATGTTGACCGGAACAAAACCTGATGAAACCAGTATTGCAAATATGTTACCAATGTGCAGCAACTCTCTCAGTTCAAATACAAATATTATCCCTATTAAAGACAATGCTCTGGTTATGTACAATAACAAAATTTACCTGCTGGCTAAACGAGGATCTGATGTTTTTAATACGGAAACTAAACCAGAATCACAGAGATTTATGTCGCCAGAAACATCCTCCGCAAGTTCGGAAACGCGGATTCTTTCTGAATCCATAAATGATATATCCAATAAAGTGGTGGAGGTAGTGCTGTCCAAAAATAAAGTATCTCAACCTACCAACAATCTCAACATGTACCCAAATACTGAGGCCGCTCTTCAGTTCAATGTGAATAATGGTATAAAGAAGGAAAGGACTGAATTGCCAAAACAATTTAAAGAGAGAATGAGTACAAATGAATCTGACATAATTTGTAATATTGATGATCCTGTTGCTGAAAATCGCTTTGTGACAGGAAAACATCAGAAACATGACACTGGTTTTAGTCCTTCCAAATCAATGAGCTCCAAGCTAAATGCAGCTACAGAAGTGAAACAGGAAGATTATACTCTTGCTACAGAAAACAAACAGGTAACTTTTGCTAATTCATCTGTGGTAAAGAAATCACTAGCACTCGCAGGTCTTGCAAATGGTGACAGGGTTTTATTAAAGGAAGGATCAATATTTCAGTTCTGCACCTGTATCATTATCAAAACGTTTGAGAACAGTATGGGGTTGACCGAATCATTTGCGAGAATTTTGAGTGCCAGTGATCTTTTATTTTGTTTTATATCTTCATAATGCAGTGTGGCTGGCCGAGTGATGCATGTTTGCATATTGTGAGTGCCCTGTGCCACAGGCATCTAATTCCAAGTATTCTAATTTGACATTGAGATGACACATGATCCCCAAATACGATATTGTTTTGCGATTCTGATGGCTAGACTTACTTACAATATCTTCAAGGTTACATTTTTCCTAAAGCGGATGGCAGTACCTCTTTTCTTACTATTATAGTGAGCTGCAATACACTCTCCAACCCACCCTCTTTTTAATTTAACATGTTCTAGTTTAGATAGATGCGTCTCCTGTAGGAAAACGATATCTGCCTTTAATCGATTCAAATGTGATAATATTTTTGCCCTTTTAATGGGGGAGTTTATCCCTCGCACATTCCATGAGACCAGTTTTACCATGGCAGTGTCTGAATTGGGATTAGGTACCTAAATACCCATTTGTAAGAATGATCATTGTGTCCGCCCATCTTGGCCCCATTTCCCGTCCATTCTACTAGTATTCTATTAGCCAAGGTTATATTGACCACCCCAATTGCCATCAGAAAGCTTAGAACAGCAACCATAACAAACTCTGAAGCTCAAGCGAACCTCAATAACTTTCTTAACTCGCATTTTAAATAACATAGAAAAATCTAATGTCTAGTGTCGGGCCTGGGGGTGCCCCTCTAACTTGATTTTTTTTAAGTGTATAAAGCAAATAATTAAAACCAGGGACAGAACATGAAACACAGACAGAGCCCAGTGCTACATCCAATGACACAAATACACGAGAGAGAGAGAGAGAGAGACACAGAGAGAGAGAGAGATAGATCTTTCTTTTGAATAAAATTGTCTTTTAGTTTGACTCTTTGGCCAAAATGTTGTAAGCCCTTGAGCCCCTCCAAGGCAGACCACGTCTCAAGGGTCCTAACACTAAAATAAATTCTTAATAACCTGTACCTTACCAGGAAGAATGATTTATAATAAATCTGTCAAAATTAGTTGCATAGTTCTAAGTCTGATTGAAGCTCTTATTATTAACCTGCATAATACCAGGAAAAGCACTCTGTATTAGATTTGTCACAATCAAACTGCACGCAAGTTCCCATGAGTGTGGAAGGTGGAATGGAGTAAGCTTTAACCATTTAAAAGTGGGAGGGGGTGAGCTTCAAACTAAGGAAGGAGGAGCCACCCTCCAAATCAGCTAGGAGCAGCTGAACAAGAATTACAAAACATACAGGACCCCTATAAGCTCATATTGAACCCCCAAAATTTCTGGTTAATTGGGTTGATGTCTTCCCTAATGATTTTGATGAGGTTCCCCTCTGTCATGGACTCAAGCTGAACGCCAGATTCTGATGGGCTGCTGCTTGCGTTTTCATCTGCCATGTTCGCCGTTTTTTGTTTGTTTGCGTTTTTCAGGTTTGCTGGCTTTAAATGTGCCTTTTTTTATTTCTGAAGATGTTTGCAGGAGGAATTTATCCATTTACCTGTAAAATGTCCAATCTTGGAGGAGGCGGTTTAATACATCTTTGGACATATGCACACCCGTGTATAAATAGACAACCATCCAATTATACTTGTATATATTTATTCAATCTTCCCCTTCATAATAAATTGGCAGGTCACTAATCGCAACTAGATGCAGTATATTTAATCTTCCGTCTTACTTCAGCATAGTATTCCTTGTTTTCCCCAGGCCTGCACCACTTGCATGCATTTACATGCTAGTATTAACATTGACAGTCCTCCACATATTCCTTGTTCATTTCTTCAGGAGTAAGTCCTGTGATTTAAAACTCACCCCCCAAAAGATCCAAATTTGCCTGGGAGCCTTGTTTTGGTATCACTGGGGGTATGTGTGTAGGGGGGGGGGAGAAGGGGTGAGGGTCCCTTGCTCCCCTGGGGGTAGAGGCTTACCGGAGCCCACGTGGTGGATCCCTCCTGCAGTGCACTGAGTAGACCTTCTGGAAATCACTCCTCTCCCCTGCTTGGGTCTTCTGCCCACTCGCCTGTCAGCGCGCACCAGGGGGGCTTTCCCTGTAACCGGGCCACCCGATCACTGCACGCTTGTACATCCCGCCCTCGGGAGCAGCCACAGGCGTCCCCCACCACTCCATATGCAGGGCAGGCCCACGGATCCCCCAACGTGCCGCCGCGATCGCCGGCTCCGCTTTGGAGCTTTTTATTTAATTATTTATTTCTCCTCACCTTCCGGGGGAGGTGCTCCGGTGCAGTGCGTTTGCTTCCGGGGGGGCCCGATCTTATTTGGGCTGCAGCAGAGTGTGCGGTGAGTCTCTCCCCTCAGGAGCTCACCCGCACCGCGGCCATCTTGCCCGGCCGCCTCCCCGGAAGCCTAAGTCATGGTTTGTCTTTAAATGTTTAACTGCAGCGAATCCAGTTAGTTGTTAGATGTAGGGCTATATTTACTGTATACGATAAGATGCCATGATAAGATGCCAGAAAATGACCCGTGGGCCATTCAAACATAGTACAATAGGTTATTCCAGGATTTATCAATAACTACTGGTAAACCTAGTTTTATTGTGCCATTTTTGGGGGCATATTTACCCAAATCGCAATATTTGCTGTTGTAGTGGTCTTTCTTTTCCAGAGATGTGATTGAGAAAAAAAAACATTTCTTGCTCTGGGGAATATGCAGAGACTGCAATATTTTAAACCATAAACTACTTTCCCCATGGCCAAGGAGGGCAGTTACTTGGCCAAACATATGTATCTGATATGTTGCTCTCTCAGATATTAAGATATTTTATTTTTTTGGACATGCAAATAACAATATTGTAATTTTAATGCCCATACCCTATCTATTCATAGATGCATTTTCTGAAGAGCTAACTTTCTGGGGGTTTTCTATCAAGTATTGCTTGGATATCCTTTTAATTACTGTTGTAGGCTTACGAAAAAAAATCACTCTTTATAAATTGACCTGGTAACTGCAACACTACTAATTTCCTCAGTTGGGTCCCTACAAAGGAACAATACGTAATATACTGATGTTCCTGTATCTATGCAACAAGAAGCCCAATCTTGGATTAGAAAAACAATATTGAAAAGTTACAAAAGTAGTTCCATGAATGAGTGCGTTCTCTGCAAAGCAATGTCAATCACTGATGTAAAGTGGGATTGCATTTTTTTTAACCACATGTACTGTTAAATTGATCGTATCATGTACCCCTTATTTTAATGCCATTTAAGAATAGCACATTTTACTCCCAAATGGTCTGTTTCATAGCAAGTAACTGAAGGATCAGGTTCGCTACCCACCCATTTTAATTTAATGTTAGAAGCCGACTCTTTTCAACAAAGACCCTAAGCAACTGGAATCAATAAAGATGGCTGTTACAGGGTTGCAGTTGTCGTCGTCTTTGCTTAGAACAACAATCCCTTATTTTATATGTGAAAATTAACTCCACATGGCAAGTGGAAAGTCTACAGAGATGGATGTTTTCAGGAGATTTGTGATGTGCACATCCATGAGGTATTCTTTCAGCAGGCGCATACTTAAATAGTCCACTTATTGAATTAAATCAAAAAATCTTTACTAGTACGTAAGATTAGGTATAAACAGTGGTTGACAAATCACCAAAAAATCTACTCGCCACACAAAAAATCTACTCGCCACCTAGTACCAAACGTGTGCTGCTTGGGCCAATATTTACTCGCCCGGGGGTTAAATCCACTCGCCCGGGGCGAGCAAATGTATAGGTTTGTCGAACACTGGGTATAAATATAATAAACATTTTATCAGTATTTGTGTTGTATGGGTATATTATGCTTATTTAGGCTAAATAGTTGAATGGTAAGGAAGCAAAGGACTTGTGTGCAAACACGACATTTTTCTATACTACATGCACGGTGTAAAAATTCATTTTTAGCGAAATAGACAGTAAGTGTCAAAATCGTTATGGTTGTAGACTGTATAGAAATTTGAGAATATCTATTCACCTAAAGGTTTTAGATCCAAAAATATGATCTGGGCTGTTCATAGAGCCAGCTAAACGTGTGTGTTGCTAGTACAGGGGTCTCCTGTTTCAGCACAGGTGGCTCAATCAGTGGCCCATTCAAGCACTGAGCCACCTGTGCTGAAACAGGGATATCCATAAAAGCTGCCCTGTGTGCGGCTCTTGAGGACGGAGTTTGGAGACCCCTGTGCTAGTAGATGGGAAAATTGTGTTCAAATGATCCGTGTGGTATTTATTACATGTCACTGTTGCCCAGAATTCAGTGTTATATAATTTTAAAAATATATTTTGTTTTGGTCAATGTTTTCCATCTTTGATTCAGACCAAGATGAGTTTGACGGGAGATCATAAACCTGCAGTAAACAAAAATAAAGATGGAAGCTTGAGGTTAAAGTTTGGTTTGATCAAAAGAGAAAGAGTTGTCCTGAGAAGGATTCCTCTTTTACGTGCCGAACCCGCGAAACCCAAGGACGTTTCAAGCCTGAGTCCTAAAAAGAATCTCACCGTGAACAACAATGTAGCTGCTGAAAAGAACAAAGCCTGTAATACATTGGGAAATGAAACGAAGGTACATATTGTGGGGGGTTTTGGTTTGGTTTTCATGTAATTTGTGTATAGCCAATTTGACGCTACCACATTTGGTTTCAGGGTGTAAAAAGTAATGCTCCTTATTTTCACTATCGTGCTTAATCTCACGTTTTGGAAATTTATGCAAATTGGCCAAATGAGGGTGGTTTTATAATGAAATGAGAAGCAATTACAAGTCTGCAGTTCTACTCCTTTTTTGGCCCTTTAATAGTGTGCTTTATTGATATGGGCTTCTGATTTTTATCACAAGAGTTAATGAAGAAAGCCCCTACATTTATTCCAGTGTAAAAAAAGAATGAAAAGGCCTGGTTCCTGAGGGCAACACCTCGAGGAGGATACGTGACTCTGGTTGCTGTCTTCTTTGGGGGGGAGGGGGCAAATAATGCCTTGACTTCATTTTGAACAATCGCAGTGGGCACTCGGTCACGACGGGACAACATATTTCTGGATAATTTACCGCTTCACTGTCTGTACCATGATTGCTCATAATAAAGTTGACGCTTTATTTATTTTTTCTGATGAATACAGCTTTTGGAGTACTGAAGATCCTCTTACCTTTTTCACACCAAGAGCAGGAAACCCCTTTGTAATATCAGGTGCTGGGACACCATCCAACTTTATCATATTGTCATCACAGATCCTATGTAAATTGAGCCTCCAAAGACCTATGGGTCAATTCCATAATATTGAATATATAAGCGCTTTATCGCTATCAAACTAAATAATTTTGTATGCTAACTGGCTTGTTTCTTCTCTTAATTTCCTTTTTTTCCCCCCTTACTCTTGACTTTCTCTGTCCCGAGCAATTTCCATGTTGATATATTGCATTGTTTTTGTGGCCACCTGCCTTGATTTTTACAAGTGTTCACTCATTACTGAGTTGTTTCTTTATGAATTTCTACTTTGAATATATCCATTTCCCTTTATAAATGTGTATGATAATGCACAGCTTGGACTGGTTAGCAAAGCAATACATTCTTTTACACATTCTTATTTCATTTAGAAAGGAAAGGATGTATGCCATAACAGAATTGTCAGACTGAATTCCTTTTTCTTAGAGAGAAAGGCTTTTCTACATTTCTCTTCTTTTTAAGATGTATTTCTTTTTAATTAGTGGAAGACAAATTCTGGAACATAAATCCTGTTTTAAATAAGGTAGAAAATATTAAATTACCATACCAGTGGCCTAACTGTAATTCATTCCCCCGCCGCCCTCCTCTCCCTAAAAAGACAGTAATTCCCAAGTCTTGAGGATTGTGGAAGTATCAAACAAGTCTTTGAGCTGCGGTATAGCACACTGATGGTAGTTGGTTAAATATTAGATAGTAGGCCCGTAAACAGTTGTCAAAAAAGAGCTTCCACCTTGTCTCACATGGACCGTTTTATTACATATTTCCAGGTACTCGAGCCTTGGTCGCACTTGAGAACATATACTGGATTTGCAATAAAATCACTTTCAGTGTACTATTTGAAGTGTCCAATCCATAATTGTTAACATCTGCTAATATAAATTCCTCCATTTACATTTCACACTGATGTGTAAAGGAAGGGATTGTATGTAAATCTGATAATGCTGCAATGACTTGAAAGTTGTATTTTGGGATGGCAATTATTAAACATGTCGGGTGACCATATTTTAGACATTACAAAAAAATGGACTGCATTTTAAGTATTTTGCCTCCCAAAGGATTTGACTGGGAAGTATGTGATCGTAATGAAAGAGTAAAAATTTATAAGAGAAATATATTTTTTTGATTTAGACACAGTCCTTGAAATTACTCAGAACAAATACTGTTAATGAGATTTATTTTTTTTCCTCACCTGTCAAATAGGTTCCTGCTGAAATGCAACACAAGATAAAAAGAAAATCAACATCGATAGACGGTGAAATCTTAAAAAGGAGAAAGCACAAAGACGGGCCTATTTTAAAGCAAGACATTGTAAATACATCCTTCAGTGATCCACTAATACCAAGTTCATTTCCTTCTTTAATGTCCCCGTCTGCTTTCATTGGATCGCCACATCCTCCTCTAGTAAAGATAAGTTATCATCCTCCAGTAGTGCCAAGTACTCCTCCACGAAGGGAAAGTTCTCCTTCCACATTATGGTCGAGTACTCTACCTCCAATAAAAATTACTTGTTCTTTGCCAGTGCTACCTAGTACTCCTCCAGCAACAACCCATTCTAACCCAATGTTGTCTAATACTCTTCCAGTAATGCCCAATTCTACTCCCTCTGTACCAAGCCCCAACCCAGAAAGCTATCTGAGTAGCTCAAACGATGGGTCTATCCGGATCAGTCAAGAACCCTCCGCTTCTTTTAGCGATGTCTCTCCAGCCAATAGTAGGTTGAGCCCTGAGAGCCCTTCTCCAGTGGATCTAGATGAAACGGTCAGAGATGAGAAAATCCGACGGCTTAAAGAACTTCTTCGAGAACGAGAAAAAGCCCTTGAGGCTATACGACGTCAAATGAAAAGCTGAACACTTTTATCATACACGTGTTTTCATTTCAGCACCTACGGTAATGAAGCTTCTAGAGTCAATTTAGCGGCATTGGTTATCGCTTTGGTATAGAGTAATTTCCTGCCTGATGGAGAAAAAATTGCTCTGTTTTGCATCTTGTTTTTTTTTTTTCTCTCAAAGCATTTCTTGAATGTGCTGTTCCACTGTAATAAGCCACTAAATGCTGTAAAAGTAATGGCTTTGAGACTATGTAGAATGATCAATGACAGCCATCATTTAGAGTCTTTAATATGCTTCTACGTGTACGATCGCACCATCATCGTTCAAAAACCTCCCATTGAGCTTCAGTAGGTGTTTTAACAAAATGTAATAACTGGCGGGTGTCGACTACAATTTATTCTATTAAGGAAGGTAATTGACAATGTCATATTCTCAGGAAAAGAAGCACAATGCATCAGTAGAAACAAAATAATCATCTAATAAATACTGGCACCCACATGAGATACGTCATCCATTTTTTTTTCCCCCTCCAGTTTACGAGTTTGCTCAATGGTTTAATACAGAGATCACTTAATAAATTCAGTATGCTTCAATTCATGTTTTTACATAACAGTTTAATCCCTTTTACTGTAGTAGGATATTTTGTGTGCTTTAAGGCGGGATAAAACCTTGTTAATGTCTTATTTTCATAGAAAAGCTTTCGATTATTTAATTAAAAAGTAAAATGTATATTAATCTGGCAATAGCATTGAGGTCTAAGGTGCATTTGTGCTCTCTCACTATGCCGATTTAAATTCATATTCTTGTACACTAGTATTCATTGTTCTGCCATACCAGATTCGAAGATGAGATCGGCAGCTAACACAGATTTTATTTTTCTTCTCCATTTTGTGCCATGTCTTCATTTTAAACAAAGCCTAAATGTTATAATGGTGTAGGCTGCCCTTGCAGAATGTGAATGATCAAGAGTGCTATGTAATACTAGCTGGACTTGGTGGTGGTAGTAACTGCTCCTAAGCATATGGATAAACATTGATCATGCTAAGGGTGTGCAAGCTAGTGCAATTTTTATAGATCTCCTTTTTGGGGGCTCATGCATGGTTATTGAACTATTCAGTCTGCAACATATTTCTTTTATTCAAAACGTTAAGAAAACATTGTGTAATTTGATCCTTAATGGATCTTAACTACTATAGTGTATAAAAACGGTGAATTACTAAATTAAAATAATTTCTCATGACTACTGGCGGTGAAATGACTTATATTTCACCATTCTAAAACATATCTATTAAAAGTAGCCACAGCTTAAAACAGAATTGTGCTTTTGAACTTGTCCACGATGTATGTTCAAATCCATATCAAATTTACAGAATTTTAGGACCCCATTACATCCTGAAGTAACCATTTTTGACTGAAATTTCTTTAGAAGTCTGGCTATTTTTAGGCAGAAAACAACCGGAACAGCCACTTTGGCATATATAGAATCATTGCCTTTAGTATTTTAAATATCGCTATAAATTGACATACTGAAAAGGTCACATTGGTCTATGAATCAGCACTTTACAAGCAACCAATAAAATGTATACGTTTAATCAGATTTCAGCTTGAGTAGTTAAGCAAAAAGTGACATTTAACAATGGCCAATTCGGGAACTAGATTGATACTTCTTGAATTGGGTTGAAATGAAACAAATCCATTGAATACTTTGGGGAAATGTGGTGGTTTCATTGATTCTGCTCATTTCTGTATTTTATTTTTTGTTGTCTGGAAATAATCCAAGTAATATAGGTTATGTTCCTAAAATTACACCAAATACAGGGGAGAATAAATGATGTCTGAGTGCTTGCCAAAGCTTAAAAGCTTTCAATCATTGAACAGTGAGAGCGCTTTTAGGGATTGTTAATGGCCATTCACTTGAATAACCTCAAGTGGTGGATCAAACTTCAGACACGTTTTGGTTATCGCAATCCACGTATCCCTACTGATTTAATGTGGTACAAGCTTTTAGTAAATCTGTTTTTCATACGTAAAACAGAGTAATTGTTTTCATAGTTTGGAATTTACAATAATATTAATAATTCATTTGTAATCTTAAGTGTGAATTTGTCCTCAAATGTTCATATATTGTAAATACTGTATGTAAAATGACGGGGGGAAAAAAACATTCTTTATCCCTTGTAGTAAAATTTAAGGAAAGTGATTTATAACTTTCTAATATCTACACGGCTCCTGGCCGTAACCTTACAGAAGTACCAAAATCATTAAATGCTATAGCTCAGGGCTGGCCAACCTTTTTCTCAGGCGGACCAATAAATGGGCAAACAAAATTCTGGGGGCCCACTGTCCTCCTCATCCCTGCGGTAGGGGAGGCAGTAGAACTGCAGCAGCGGGGACAATGGCAGTCTCTGTAGATCGAGCAGGGTCATCAACCGTTCCCGGGGCACAGGACTAGAGCTTCTACTTGGGCCCTTGTGTTGGTGGCCCTGTCGAGCCCCCCCCTCTTTCTCTTACATCTCCACCCCTCTCACCTCTTCGCTCTCACCTTCCCCCGTGTATTTCTTTCCCCAACTCATTGTCTCTCCCTCCTTTCACTCAAACTCCGCTTTCACAATTCATCCCACTCACATTTCTCACCCCTCCCAATTTTACCTTGGGTGCAGTGGCACAATCCTCCGAGGCTCAGCCTCTTCTCACGCTTGCAGTGGAAGTCGGGCCCAACTTCTACATCTGCCACGATGCCCCATCTCCCCTCCGGTCCTGCTGCTGATGGAAGCTCCATCCTCATGGGTGTTGGGCTCGATTTCTAGTGCAAGAAGAGGCCGATCCCCCTAAAAGATCTTGCGGGCCACTTGAAATGCCAAATGGTCCACAGGTTGGCCACACCTGGTATAGATGTTTTGCAGGTTGTTTCACTGAGTTAACATAATTACACATTTCTCTAAAACAAAATAGTAAATATATGCATTCATGTTGCTTTAGTCTAATTTCATAAATATTAACAATTGGTAAGGTGTTTTGGTATTAATGTAATTAGAATAGTTGACATTGGCGTGTGAAGATTTTGTGAATTTCTGTTCTGATGGAGATTAATGGCTATTAAGGAGTGATACTTATTGTCACCTCAGTGAATATATAAAATGTACTCTTTGATATAAGTTTCCCCATTCACAGAAACAATTACCCCTTTTCTTTGTGGCAATTTTTAGTCCTAGAGTACCTTTTTTACGTTTTGTTTTTAATGCTGTTTAGTGCAAATTATTTTAATGCATTTTTTTTTTTAGAGTTTGGAACTGTATCAATTTCTCATTTTCATACAACCCTATATCTGGTGCTTTTATGATATCTTAGAAATTGAATTTTCTAAGTAAATCAGATAATATTTCTGCAGTAAGGTAAGAACTTTAATTGATCTGTTTTGCCATATAAGTGCACAAAATGACAGGGTTTATTGCTGGTGTCTATTCCTTTGTGTCCTATGATGACTTGGAGTAAAGGGTTATAAAGGGGGGGGGGCGGGGAGGTGGCGATATTTTATGTTGCATTTTGTGAAGTCTATATTTGCTAAGTGTGATGTAAGTCATTAAACTAAACTACACTACAAGTCTGCTTCTGACTACAGTATTTTGTTTGCTAGTGTTATTTGTTTACAATTATTACAGACCATTTATTCTAGACATTAGGAATAGATTGCTTGGGCTACTTATAAAACAAGCTCATCAAAACGATGTTTGCTTTGAATGAAATTTATGTTGGTCGCAATAATAAATCTTTTGTCAGAGCATCGTGAAGACATAGGCCTGGATACAGCCAGCTCCGTACTATGGGTAGGAAAGGCAGGGGTTGGGAACAGAAAGCGCTCCCGCATCAGCCTTGTAAACAAAAATGTAAACTGGTGCAATAGGGATAATAGGCATATAAGATTGAGAAGAGGAAATAAATCCCCTTTGAATGCACTCGCAGTGGGGTATAATGAATTTTAGTATTACGAATCCGAGTTTCACTACCATTTATAATTACTACCATTAAAAGGTTTTATTAATACTAAAATCCATTATACCCCACTGCGAGTGCATTGAAAAGGGATTTATTTCCTCTTCTTAATCTTACAGCAAGCTTCGGTAAGCAAACAATGCGGAATCGGTAAGAAAAAAAACATTTTTATGGTGGAATACATCAATGTTGCACAGCTAAAAAAACACATTTGACTATGGCTGGTAAACATCGTAACCACCATAAAAAGATTAGTTACTTGTTGAACTTTCATATAAACTCAATTACATAATATCTAGGGGATAAACACATTATAACAGTACAATATTTAGTATTTTCATGGTTGATCCTCTCATACTAGACATTCAGAGGTCCGCAGGTCAGGCAGTATCCTGGCCTTCATCTCAGAGTGTTCAGGTCTTTGTCCCGCTTTGTAAGGGGCGATCTGTCCCGAGGGCCCCCCTGGTGCTAGGGGACCCGGGTAGTGGGAGATATAAATCAGTGAAACTTGGAGAGCTGCCTGTAGAAAGAGGAGAGGTCACAAGGTGGGATATGGATCCTGCATGCTGCTTAGCGTTTTGACCCATCTTCTGATGGTTGTTTCGCGTGGAATCCCTGTGAGGGGATCTGAAGGGAACTGTTGACCAGGAAGGATTCAGAGCTGAAGGACTTCCGCTGTCTGTGGCGGGTCCAGAAGGGAGGTGGCCCAGACCGAAGTGGTTAGGAATGTTTCGCCGTCGTCCTGTTCCCTAAGCATCTGTGGTCTTCCATTTTTAACTACCATTAATCAAAAAGGGAAAATCCATTTGTATTTGATGTTGTTGACCCTGAATTTAGCCATCACCTCCCGGAGGTTCCTTTTTTGGCCAGTGTGGAAGACGCCAGGTTGGCGTATACCTGTAGAGAAACATTTTGAAATTTGAGGTCCCTGGAGTTCCATGTCGTAATGTTGAAAGCCTCTTTGGTTTTGAAGTAGTGGAATCTTAGTACCACGTCTCTTGGCCTATCTCCTGGTTGGGGTCTCATTCTTAGAGCTTTGTGACACCTGTCCATGGTCAGAGACTCCTGTGTAAAATCTAGGAGGGTTGCTGTCAGCCATTTACCCACGAATCCCTCAATATCCATTTCAGATTCTGGGATCCCCCAAATCCGGAGATTGTTGCGACGATCTCTGTTCTCAGCGTCTTCCTGTTTCTCTTTGACCTCCATGAGCTGGGCTTTCATCTCTTTGAGCTCAGAGTCCATAAGAGATTGTCTGGTGATCATGGCGTCTACCTTAGTTTCTAGGGAGCTGGTGCATTCCCCAAGGGAAGAGATCTCTTTTTTGAGGTCATTCATTGCCGTTTGCAATAGAGACTCAATTTTATTGTAAAAGAAAAGCAAGTCTGTGTGGGTGGAGAGATTTTCGATCTTCACGCTCGACTCAGTCTGATTGTTCTGTAGGGAGAGCCTCCACTAATTTGGCGTTATGGGTGGCTGGCCGGCCGTGTTTTTTTTAATACTCTCACAGCTCACTGATTTTTTTTCTTTTTGATAGATTTATTCATTTTTGAGGCCATGGGTCTTGGATAAGATATGGTTTAGAAAGTTAGTCCAGGCTAATTTGCTGGCATACATTGAGAGAAGGAAGCCAGGGGTGATCATGTAGCATGGGTTTCAAGACGTCATTCTAGCTCGCTCTATTCATGTTCATTCGTGTATAGAGCCCTTTTGTTGGGGGGTGCATGGTCTCCTGTGGGACGTCCCAGGGATACAGGTTTTATTTCAGTTAGAGGGTTTATATCAGATTGGTGGAATGGGGCGTGTGGGGTTGGCAGCTATTGGTTGTTCACCTTTATATACAGACAATGCAGAGCTTACAAGTTGTAGTGGGATACTCTGCCTGCCTTTCTATGCTGCCCAGCCCCAGGTGTGTGGTGTCTCTGGGTTTCTTGGTACCTTTATGCTACAGATATGTGGTCACCTACTCACAGCACAGATCAGTGTCAGGGTACCTGCTGCAGTTTCCTGCCTGCCTCCACCGGGGGCAGTGTGCTGTCCTCTCTTCCCTGATGTTAGTCAGGGCTGCCCTCCCAGGCCTCATCTCTCTCCTCAGCTGCCGTGTGTTCCCCCTGTAGGCTGTGCTTCTCTGCTCCCCAGGAAGGGGAGGGGTATCAGCCCTCTTATCTCCCGGCACTGCTCTCTCTGTGGGGCTATCCCACCGGCACTAGGCTGAAGTGTGCAGAGAGTGCAGAAGCTACAGCTTCCCCTGATCAGGCTCTCCCTCCTCTGCCGGATCCATAGGCCTCCCACCCACCTGAGGACACAGAGAGGCAAAACAAAATGAGGTGTGAGAGGCAAAACAAAATGTCCACCAGCATTCCCCGCCATCTCCACGGACCGCGCAGGCATTTTGGTCTCCCGCCCATACCCAGGGATTCCCCAGGCAGCTGGCCGCAGGATTGCTCCCCTGGGACTGCAGGCTACCACCTCCGAAATCCGGCTCACTGCGTGGAAGGGTGAAAAAACAAAATGGCCACCACTCATCCGTCAGAGCTCTCAGGCGCCTCTGTATTGCCACAGCACGTCCCCAGGGATGTCACAGGTACCAGGACTTGCACCCCCGTCTCAATCCTCTGGCTTAGCAGCAGTGCACACTGACTCCCTAGGCCTCTCAGTGCTCAGCCCTGGCCCTGTGTCACCAGCTCAGCCTCCCACCTGTGTCACGGCTGGTCGCTCATCCCACCACGGCATCAGCAGGTCAGTCCTTCATCTCTTTTCTTTATAATTGCTTTTGAAGTCGGGATTTCCCTCCTTTTTGTCGGGGAATGAGAGTATCTGCCCCTCTTTTGAGTACATTAATCAAAACAACTGCAACTTTAAGTTTACCCATACTCTAAGCAGAGAGATCGAATTCCTTCATTAAGAAATTTTAGTGGAGGATGGACAAAAACAAATACTCAAACCTTTTGGAATAAGGTAAACTGCAATAATTATATATGTAGCAGGGTACCCCCCTGGCTACTATTCTGCCCTAGGGCTGGCAGTAAACCCTGGTACTATCAGGTTGCCAGTAGTTGGTATGGGGTTTTCCCCCTCACCGTTGGTACTGCACTTGAGTGACAGCGGGGGGTGGTACATCCTGTTGTAGCTGGGACAACGACAGTGGGGTGCCCGCCTTCTGGCTGTAGTTAAGGGCAGGTCCGCCCTAAATTCAGAGGTTGTTCCTTCCCTCTGGGGAAGGCAGGTCACATGACTGGGAGCCTGAGATTGGGGCCAACACGTGCTCTTCCCTGCAGGGAGGATTGAGTGGGGAAGAGCTAGGATGGCTCCAGGGACCATCATCCAGTGAATGCTGACAGACTGCATCCGTCAGAAGACAGCTGAGTAACTTACTGCAGAGTGTAGTAATAAACCCGTTCCTGTTATGCAATATACCTCCTGGCTAGTGGGTGACCTTACTGGGAGGAGAGGTCATAAGTTCTACTGTGGAAGATCACCTTCAGTTCCTGGAGTCCATGGCAAATGGAGGCGCTGCACTGCTAAAGAGATATGTGGGGTATGAACCCCAGAAGCCTGTTCCTGTGTCCCCACTACCATCGGCGGACGACTCAGTCCTCCTGTTGCCAGCAGGTATATGCACTATACACCCTGTAATGGCCCCTATCTGTGATTGGGTGGGGGACCAGCAACCATAAGAAGAATTGGCTCAACAACATACTCATGAGAATGAAAAGGAACTGCTCGAAAAGGGAGGATTATGTTCAACAAACGCAACCATTATACTATACATTATTGGAAAGAAAGTACAAAAAGGAAGTGATTGATGAGGCCATGGTAAATGTGGAAGGCATAGAAAGAAAATACATACTAACGTATAAAAAAAACAGCCCAATGAGGACGAGAAAAACAACCAGGAGCTAATACCGTTCATTACCAATTATAGTAGACAGGCCCCATAAAATAACTCAGATACTGACTAAACATTGGCACATTCTACAGTAAGATGAATGGCTAAAAACAATCATCCCTCAAAAACCGAAAATTGTATTTTCAAAAACCCCCAACCTAGAAAGAAAATGTAGTTTCCTGAAATCTGCTAAGAATGAATGCTGGTTAAGGAAAGAAAGTAAGGGAGCCTACAGGTGCCTAGAGTGTAGAGCATGTAAGTGCCATACATGACAAGAGTCAAAGAGCAGAGAATTAATTTCTAATGTCTCCAAACAAAGCTTTATTATGAAAAATAACATCTCCTGCAACACAGAAGGAGTGGTTAACTTACTGGAATGTGAGTGCAAATTGCAGTATGTAGGAAGAACTACAAGGAAATTAAAGGTGAGATGAGGAGCACACATTAGAAATATAGAGAAGGCCCTAGAGACTGACAGCATCTCCGACCTTTTCAGCGTTAAGCATACCTGTAATCCGAGTGGCCTTACATTTTGGGGGATAGAACATGTCACCATATATTGCAGAGGAGGCAATTTTAGGCAAAAGATTTCACAAAGGGATTTCCTTTGGATCTATATGCTAAAAACTCTGGCCCCCATGGGCCTTAACCTTGATATAGACTTTGTCTCATTTCTTTGACTCACGTTCTAGAGTATTTAAGTCCATTGGAGTGTCCAAGCATATTGATATTGATCCAACATATTGCTTTTAAGTATATTTATTATCCTACTGGTACCAATATTTATAAATGTACTGTTAGGATATTTGGGGAAAATATATACATTTCTATTTTTAGAGTTTAAAATGTCCCTACATAACATCATATCTCCCCGGTCTGCATATTTCCATCCCACCTATATTACAATTTCCCGTTACTATAATGAAGATAACATTCGATTTCCCAATATTTTGGACTACTAACTATTATCCTTCCTCCTCTTTTTGGTGTAATATGACTAGAGAGGTTTGTCCGCTTTTTTAGCCAGTAATTGGATTTGATTAATTATAATTTATTTGAACATAATTATCAGGAAGGATTTTAATTCACCTTTAGATTTGTCTAAAGAAATTTTGAGTTAGTTTATATATCTATAGTACGATTTTAAAGAAGCGGAACATGTTCTGTGCCCAATCCGTACCCTGGGATTGCACCTTGTGCTTATATATAGCCACTCGGATCCGCACATATGCTCACATATCCTCATTTTTGATCAGAATAAGAGAAAAGTGGTCAGGCAGATTCTGGGAAAGATATCCCTATCCCTACCTAATCTCTGTTAACCTACACTATCTCTATCTAGTAAGACAATCTAATATACCCAATATAAAATATTGTCAATTTTGACTATTGTTGTATAAATCTGTTGGAAACATATTTGGATGCTATATCATTTCATTTTTTTCTATCATCAATCATTTGATAGATTATCTTACTCTTATTAACGTTTATTACAACATTTTATACATTTTTATATACCTGTGGTGAACTTACAACTTTTGGGTTAAATGCATTTCTTGATTAATCATATTGTTACATGAACTATTATAGTTATTAAACATATCAATTCTAATCTCCTCCTCTCCCTTCTGTGGGGGTCTCTCTGTTCAGGGACTTACTCCCACAATTATTTTAAGAGGAAATATTTGGTATTTTATATCCCTTTTAAACCATACTTAATACATTCCTTTTACTATGTCTCTCAACAATGAATTTCAAGAAAAATGAGATGATATCACATAATGGGCTGAGTTTTTAAATAATTTTTCTATCGCAAGGCTAATTCGTTCATTAGTGTGTTCTTTACATGTTTGAATGGACTGGAATGCGAATCTGAAATCCGTAGTAGATCGGGTATTAAAGATGGAGCCAAACCACATACGTCATCATCCCCAGAGGAAGCGAAATCGTGAAACGCGTTGAGTTGACCCTCACCAGCCACCGTAGTCTCTCAATCTCGGCACTGCATTCGAAAGTGCTGGTTCTACAGCTGGACAGACTGTGCCGGAGACACGCAACTAGAGGAGAGGACTTCCATACGTCCTGCATCAATGGGAGGAAATACAGGGAGCCACGGGGAGCATACGACCCCGTAAACGTGAACTAGCCCTACCCCAAGGACTATAAGGGATTGCACGTATTGAGCGTGGAGGTACCTCAGCGCCAGTATAAAAAAAAAGACAAGACGAGCCGACAAAACATTGCTGGAAAGCATTTTATTAGACTGCCTGATTTTAAGAGCCGTTTGTGACGTTTTCTTAAAACTTTAATAAATGTTATTATGCTATGTACTGGACATTCTTCTATTTTTCGAACCAAGATGCAGTAGATTATTGTACAAGCTGCGAAAGAAAGAACCAGTGTACACTAAACTCTCTACACTATGGAGACCACTACTACAGTCACGTTAAGTGCATTGTAATCATTGTATGACCCATTGTTGCATCAAAGTTGATGGTTATATCGCTTGTATCCATTTTTCTATACAACCTGTTCAGTCTACACGCCAGAGACGTCCGCCTCTCCCCGTTCCAGTCATTATTTTGGAGGTATGTGGAAATCCCTACTCTTAGGACTTCGGCAGCAGGACTAGAATTTTCTCCCCTGAGCACTCCCTACATTGGACATTTTTTTTGCATTTTTATTGTTTTTCACACGTATCTATATCTGTGATATCTGGAGTTCTATATTGGTTATATTTATACCTATTCATTTTGGACTATTAGCACTTTCTTTTTCTCTTCATAGTATGTTCCTAGAAGCTGTTCAACAAGCCGCTGCTATGCTCCTCACTTTGTAACCGATGATAGGTGTTGTGATAGAAGCAAGAGGGAAAGAGTTGCAAAGGTTTGACATTTAAATGTGCAGATTCATTTAGTGGTGTTACGAGTTAGTGCACCCGATGCGGCAGGAGAGGAAGAAAGAACGGGCTGCTTGGATGATCAGAGGTGGGGGGCCATAGGTAAAGCCCCCAGAGACTGCAAGAGGTCCTCGGGCCACCTGTTGCCCACCAATAGGTTGGAGTCCCTACAGGGCGGAGTAAAGGATTCATAGTTACATAAGACATACGTCCATCAAGTTCAACCTATGCTAAAAATAGACGGCAGATACTTTATCCTGCTTCATTCAACCATTTGTTGTGTGTATTATAGTATATGCTAGGTAAAATCCATCTTTGAATCCTGCTTCATTCAACCATTTGTTGTGTGTATTATAGTATATTCTAGGTAAAATCCATCTTTGAATCCTGCTTCATTCAACCATTTGCTCTGTGTATTATAGTTTATGCTAGGTAAAAGCCATCTTTGAATCCCTAATTGAATTAAGCGTTGACACCTAGGCAGGGAACACCCATCTAGGTAGAAAACCCATCTGTTTGAATGTGCCTCAGATGTGCTAATTAAGCAGACAGAACCTAACTGTCAGGTGACTTGCTAGGCCTATATAACCCCTGATAGAACAGCTTTATGCTGCCTGCAGCCCATCTCCAAGTAGCCCATTGTAAGTAGCTGAAGTTTAAAAGGAAGTTGTGAAGAAGTGGACAACCCCTAATGGCCCATTCCTGCATTTGAACTACGCTGGAAAGGAGGATATCATCTATACCAGACTGCACATCTCAGCACTTTACTATGGCTGTGATGCTGCCTTTACCATTTATATTTGCTGTGATCTCACTTCTTCTCAAATGATGCACTTCTTTCTACCAGCCTCCTTATGTTTCTAACTCTATTAATATATCTCCATCTCTCCTTCCTTCACCACTTCTCAGTTCACATGAACTCCTTTCTTACCTGCACCCTCTGAAACTACACAGCTATACCCCCTGCACTAAATCACACCCCTACAAATCCTCCTCACACACTGTCTTTCTTTCCATGCTTCTCCTCCTTGCTTCTGGGGATATCTCTCCCAATCCTGGTCCCTGCCTTATTTCTGTATGCTCTCGTCCTCACCTGCCAAATGCAACCTCTACTCTCTGGTGTTAACCCCTCCAACCTCATACCCATCCCCTGCCACCCTCCCTCCTCTCTCCCTTTCTCCTGTGCCCTTTGGAATGCTCGCTCCCTTTCCGCATGACTTCTTTCTCTCTCACTCTCTGCTCCTATTTGCTATAACTGAGACCTGGCTCACTCAGTCTGACTCTGCTCTGGAAGCTGCCCTCTCTTATGGTGGCCTTTCTTTCTCCCACACTCCGCGCCCTGATGGCAGGGGTGGAGGTGTGGGGCTCCTGCTCTCCCCTCTCTGTCATTACCGAACCCTTCCTATTCCTCTCTCTCTTGTTTTTCCCTTCTTTGAGGCTCACACTGTCCAGATCTTCTCACCTCTCCCTGTCCACGTGGCAGTCATCTATCGCCCACCTACCTCTACTCATCCCCCTTCTGCCTTTCTCTCTCACTTTGAATCCTGGCTCTCTTTCTTTCTCTCCTCAGACTCTCCTGTTCTTCTCCTTGGGGACTTCAATTGCCACATTGATGAACCCTCTCTCCCTTGGGCTTTCCGCTTTCTCTCTCTAACCTCTTCTTTTGGCCTTCAACAGTGGACTGCAGCCAGCACCCACAAGGATGGCCACTACCTAGATCTGGTTTTCACTAATAACTTCTCTCTCTCTGACTTCTCCATTTCCCCTTTTCCTCTCTCTGACCATCACCTCATCTCATTCTCTCTATCTCGCTTCTCCCCTTCTCAACCTCCATCTACCCCCCGGTTCTGCAGAAACCTGCACTCTATTCACTTACCTGACTTTGATTCCACTTTACGCTCCTCCCTCTCCACTCTCCGCTCTGCTACAGACCCTGACAACCTGGTCAGGAACTACAACTCTGCCTTATCCTCCTCTCTTGATCTACATGCCCCGCTTTCTCTCTGCCGTCCTCGCCCTTCTAACCCCAGACCTTGGCTAAAATCCCACACGCGCATGCTGCATTCCTCCACTCGTTAATCTGAACGCCTCTGGAGGAAATCTCATACTCTCGCAGACTTTCTTCACTACAAATTTATGCTATCCTGTTTCAACTCTGCCCTCTCGCAAGCTAAACAAGCCTACTTTTCTTCTCTAATCAACAAGCACAAGTCTAACCCACGCCGACTCTTCTGTCTTTGATGCTCTACTCAAACCACCCTCAGCTGCCTCTTCCTCCATCTCCGCCCAGGATTTTGCTGATTATTTTAAAGAAAAGGTAGAGTCCATACGTCTGAACATTTCCCCACCCTACACCTCTTCCTAACTCTCCTCCTGCCTTCCTTGACTCTTTTTCCACTGTCTTAGAGGAGGATGTGTCACTGTTGATCTCCTCTTCCCCCTCTACCACTTGCTCTCTTTACCCCATTCCCTCCCATCTCCTAAAACCTCTTGGTCCTACTATAATCCCTACCATCACACACATTTTTAACTCCTCCCTCTGGTACCTTCCCATCTTTCAAACATGCAACAGTCATACCATTACTCAAAAACAGCAAGCTTGACCCTACCTGTCTTTCTAACTATCGACCTGTCTCCCTCCTGCCTTTTGCCTCTAAACTCCTTGAACGTCTTGTATTCTCTCGCTTGCTCCATTTTCTCAACACCTATTCTCTCCTAGACCCTCTACAATCTGGCTTCTGCACTGCTCACTCCACGGAAACAGCCCTAACTAAAATAACGGATGCCTTTCATGCTGCCAAAGACAGAGGTCATTACACTCTGTTCATATTACTCGACCTCTCTGCCGCATTTGACACCATGGACCACCCTCTTCTCCTTCTCCTTCTCCATACTCTTGGTATTCGTAACAAAGCTCTATCCTGGATCTCCTCTTACCTCTCCCATCGTACTTTCAGTGTCTCTTCGGCTAACACCTCCTCTATTGATTGTTCTGTGGGGGTACCCCAGGGCTCTGTCCTGGGACCTCTTCTCTTTTCTCTGTACACACTCTCTCTAGGGGACCTAATAACATCTCTTGGGTTTAATTATCACCTCTATGCTGACGACACACAAATTTACTTTTCAACACCGACCTTACATCTGCTGTACAAACCAAAGTTTCTGAATGTCTCTCTGCTATGTCATCCTGGATGGCCTTCCGCCGCCTTAAACTCAACATGGCAAAAACAGAGCTCCTCATACTTCCTCCCAAACCTGGCCCTATTCCCTCCTTCCACATTACTGTTGGAAGTACGATCCTTCACCCAGTAGCCCAAGCATGCTGCTTAGGGGTCACACTCGACGCATCTCTCACATTCTCCTCTCACATTCAGAACGTTTCTAAAACCTGTCGCTTTTTCCTCCGCAATATCAATAGCCCGTTTCTCTGTTGCTCGACTGCTAAAACTCTGACTCAGGCCCTCATTCTCTCCCGTCTTGATTACTGTTATCTCCTGCTGTCCGGCCTTCCTGCCTCTCACCTGTCTCCCCTACAATCTATCCTAAACGCTGCTGCCAGAATCACTCTACTCTTTCCTAAATCTGTCTCTGTGTCTCCCCTCCTGAAATCCCTCTCCTGGCTTCCGATCAAATCCCGCATCACACACTCAATTCTCCTCCTCAATTTTAAAGCTTTACACTCTTCTGCTCCTCCTTACATCTCAGCCCTAATTTCTCGTTATGCACCATCCCGACTCTTGCGTTCCTCTCAAGGATGTATTCTTTCTACCCCCTTTGTATCTAAAGCCCTCTCCCGCTTTAAACCTTTCTCACTTACTGCCCCGCACCTCTGGAATGCCCTTCCCCTCAATACCCGACTAGCACCCTCTCTATCCACCTTTAAGACCCACCTTAAGACACACTTGCTTAAAGAAGTATATGAATAGCACTGTGGATTATACTGGACACATGATACATATAGCTTGGCCCCTTGCAGATGCCCTTACCAGAACTCCCTCCTACTGTCTCTGTACATTCTCCCTACCTACCAATTAGACTGTAAGCTCCTTGGAGCAGGGACTCCTCTTCCTTAATGTTACTTTTATGTCTGATGCACTTATTCCCATGACCTGTTTATATTATCTGTTATTTATTTGATTAGCACATGTATTACTACTGTGAAGCGCTATGTACATTAATGGCACTATATAAATAAAAACATACAATACAATATCCGTACTTACAGTATATTCAGGCATTCGAATGTGAAAAAATAAATTAAGGGAAAAAAGTGTTATTAAACTGGCGCTCTGTACCAAAGAAAGTGCAATTCTTATATAAGAAAGTGTTCAGTACAATACTTCTGTGGTGAAATACCAAACAGGGAAAAAAAACAACAGTAAAGTGAAATAAAAAATGCTAAATACTTTATAAAATGCTGCTCAGTCCCTTTACAGGATTGCTCTTTCAAGCCTCAGAAATGTCGAAATCCAGCGTCGATCTTGTGGCACCCCTACGCGTTTCACTGGATTCCCAGTTTTATCAGGAGCTCCTGATGAAACTGGTAATCCAGTGAAACGCGTAGTGTGCCACAAGATCGACGCTGTGCAGGATTGATGTCCACAGCGCAGCTGCTTCCCTGAACCTGCATCCGGGCATCCAAACCAGGAAGTGCGGAAGCCAGCCAATCACTGTGGAGATTGGAGAGTGGAGAGACGCGGAGAGAGCCGCGGACACAAGTGGGGGGTGAACGCTGGGGGTGTCGGACGGCGCCTACTCCTCTAATCACTGCTTACTTGCTTGATATAACCTGGCACCATGTGAGTGTAAAAGTTTTTTTTACTATACCACCTGATAAATCATATATCAGTCTGGGCTATTTGGGCTTCTATTTTTTATCTACAAGGTTACCACACACCTAGATACATCGGACACGTTGTTGCCCCTGATGGATATGCTGTAAAGAACAGATCGTTTGTGAGTGCACCATCTATATTCTATAGTTACCAAGAAATGTATTCATTTGAAAGACATATTGCACTATTTGTGTTTTCAATTTTTTATTCCCATGTTTGCGCTCCCCACCACCTGAACGTAGAAAAATGCAAGTATTGGATTAAAAAAAAATATTTCGTAAAGAAAGCGTGAAAATGTGTGTCTTGTGCCAGGCACCTTGCCAAATCTCTGCTCCTGGCAAAATGGAGATTCGGTCACATCACACAAATGAAGGAAGTTCAGTTAATATAAAACCTTTCAAGTTACTATGGGGGGGGGGGAAACTCCACTCACCATGGCCCTGAAAACACATTTTGTAATGCTTCCGACTGTACAATTTATTTATTACAATTGTTTTTTTCAAATTTAAACACGGTCACCGAACTGGATTAAAAAAAAAAAGCAAATGGTCAAAGTACGGTCCATTAAACATATCAGCCCATTTGATTGCGTAATCTCCTTCTCCATTAAACATATCAGCCATTGGTTTATTTGTAAGAAAAGAAAAAATGTTAAGACACCATTTAAGAAAAATGTTGCTGGTTTTCCTACCTAATTAAGACTTGACACGCTCCAGTCTGGTAGAAAGCCTTAGGAGCAGGACTCGGGTGTATTGTAATTAAATGTTGATTGGACTCTAATGGGGTTATTTCTTAAACTGCAATAGTGCCAATTGGGGCGCTGTGGCAGAGAAACTCTCTTAAATCATTGGGCGTTTCTGTGCAAAAGTGACCTGTTTGGCACTATCCGGGTTTAATGTGGCCGCCCAGAACAGCGGAAAGACGATGTTTCAGGTCCCATACAGATTCTCCTCGCCTGAAACTGTTTACCCGCACTTTGGAATTGTACTATTGCGAGATGGGCAATTGTATAAAATCCTGGATTAAGTTTATTTTTTTAATTAGTTTTTACATACGAATTGCGATTTTAATTACTCTGCAAATCGGACACAGTTGTTGTCATTTAATATCAATACACCGTGGAGGGTTAGTTTTGCCATCATTGCAGTTAGTTACATTCTTATCCTAAAGGGGGTTTGCAAAAATATGTACAACATTATAATAATTGCTTTGTAACAGAAGTGCAGAATTAATTGCTAATTAGCCAATATTTTGTGTGGGGGGGGGGGGGGGGTTTATTGAGTGTGGGCTCCTGTGAATTGGATAATTGGATAATTAGAGTCTTGCCCTTGACGTGATATTTAAACATAAACATACTAAACTCTAATACAGCTTTACCTATTCACCTCTTCCAAAATGCCCCATTTATTCCCCTTGTACAATAACAATCATTCTCAGTATTAAATAAAATGTTTGTGCTCAATCAACTAACGTAACCAAGTGTAATAATCCTTCAAGTTCAGAGAGAGGGGACGCTAGCTCTGGCTGGGCGCGCCTGCGCAGTAGGCAGTAGGCTCTGGTTAGGTGCGCCTGCGCAGAAGGCACCAGCGCACCTGCAGCAGGACACGGAGACTCCCCCTCCCCCCACACACTGACTGACAATCACACACACACACACACATACACACACTGACTAACAATCACACACACACACACTAACTAACTAACTAACTAACTAACATACACACACACTGACTGACTGACTGACTGACTGACTGACACACCCACCCACAAGGAATTCACAGTTACTATAAATATAGAAGTGCAAATAGCTGAAACACGGATTCTAAGTCAAATTTCTTTGCGTTTTGTCAAAGAAATTGTGTTTTGATTTTTAATTAAAAACATCACTATCACAAATACAAAGAAGTTTCACTTAAAATGGGCGTGCTCGGCACACACACAATTGTTTAAAGATCATTATTCTCTTGTGTTGTGAGTCCTTTTGTTTTGTATAAATTTAATTATAGTGCCAGTATTAGGCAGTGTGACAAAGGGGAAGAAGAAGAAAAGTGCCACATACAGTTAGGGAATCACATGTACCCATAGGAAAGGGGAAAGGAAAATACTTTAGGGGCGATTGAAGCTTGCTAAGGAAACACATGACATTTTACATATGCTCATTTAAAAGAGCACAGCCTGACTTAATGTCATTCCTTAAATAAATGTTATGCTCATTTAAAACATTTCAAAGATCGTGTTCCTTTGTAAAGTAAGAGCTTTTATTGTCCGTGAGAGTGGAGGTCAAATGCAACGCAATCGTTTTCTCATTGGTGGCTCATTTACTTGCTGCCAAACAAATGTACACACAGATACCCAACAAGCTCTGATGAACCCCAAACATTACCACATAATATATATGTATGTATATAAGTGTCAAACGGAGTGCTACTGGGCATGGCTAAATGTATACAACAAAAAACAAAGAAGCCCAGAGCTACGTCCAATGTGCCAAAAATACACAGTGAAATACCTATATATCTCTTGAAAAAGGGTCATTTAATTAAACCCTTTGGCCAAAGCATTTTTAGCCTGCGAGCCACATCAAGGCATGAGCAAATATCGCAGGTCCTAACACTAACTGATTAAAATTCTTAGTTAACGCTATAATTAGAGGAAGAATGATCACATTGGATCTATCCCAACCATCTGCATGAAAAGACTTGTTTACTTGGAGAGTGGGGAGGAGTGAGATTAAACCCTGGGGGGGAGGGGCCACTGACCTCTGAAACAGCTAAGACCAGCTGGACACAGTAAATAAACACACAGATACCCAGCAAGCTCTGATGAACCCCAAAAATTACCACATAATATATATATGTATATAAGTGGCAAAAGGAGTGCTGCTGGCCGTGGGTATTTCACCGTGTAATTCTGTAATATTGGATGTAGCTCTGGGCTTCTTTGTTTTTTGTTGTGCCAAACAAATGTAGAAAGATTTACAGCCTCAGTTGCTGCGATCAAGCAAAAATCCACGGTTCCAAAGACGAGTGTCTGCCACAGTCCCGTTGCGGGGAGGTTCATGTGTCCGGCCACTTCAGGACATCCACCAGCCAAGAAGAGGGCCATTAAATAAATAATAGTTTTATTTATTCTAAATTATAATGAAGTCCAACTTTTTGTTTTATCAAAAGATGAATTAAAGGGTGCAATTGTTCCTAGATTGTGGGGCTTGTACTAGGGACATAGGGATAATTTATAATGGGCTGAAGAAGTACTGTACAGTATGATTCTGATACTCTGTAGCGGTCATTGTGCCGCAAATTGCAAATGAATGCAGGGGATTTAAACTTGGGTTCGCACGGCACAGAAAACTATGTCTTACAGATGTTTGTATGAAAGCGCTTAGGCGTGAAACGTGTTGGTGGGGCAACACCTTCGCTTGTTTGTCCATATGACCAATACATTATATACATTTTTTATGGATTACGCATTCTCTTTTTCCATCACTTTTTGCTCCCATGAGTAGTGCGCTGTTTTTTTCCATTGTTCCTGTCCACATCTGTATGAAAGAGTAAAAAAGAAATCTGTCCGGTAGGCTTTATTTATTGCATGCAGCAGATGACGCATTAAATACAGTACAGTATCTATGCCCATGCATGCCAAGAACATAACACACGTTTCAAAACAAGATACAATGTAGAAATGTCTCGCTTTAAATACTACTTTTCTGTGTTTAATATGACCTTGTACTCTGCATATTTTCATCAAAAGTAGCAGGTTCACACTTTACTCAAAACAATGTACATTAAGCTAGAGTTTATCTCTTTTACGACATGACACATAAATGCAATGAACTGCGTCTCATCTTGAGGGGCTCATACTGGACACTGCTCCCATCTTCGAAGGATATGTTCCATGTTGGTAACTTCCGAAGGAAAAAGTGATTGAATAGACCTTTCCACTCCCATCCATCAGCCCCAACCCGCGTATGTCCAGCCCTGGTAACAGTACAGACCAACCAACTCCAAAAACGAGATGAACCACCACCCAACTACATGATCCTACAACTATGTGCAACCCACCCATTTGATCAACTCATACAAATTCTACAATGGGTTGAACCACAACCCCAGTTTGCTGCCACCCAATTTTCAACCTCTACGCATGGATAATTAAGGTAAATTAAGTTTACCTAAAACTGTCATTCACAAATGAACCGCATATGCATGCCATGCAGGTTCCATAGAACACACATGCGCAGAAATTCAATGACCCGCATATGGCTTCCATAGAACACACATGCGCACAGACACAAGAGCGATGGACGTGTAATTCATGCATTTATTTTTTCTTCTATTATTAATAAGGAACAATCTCATACTGTTTTACAGAATGAAACTGTACAGGAGACAGCCAGAAGATGTCAATTTTAAAAAAAAGATAAGTGGAAACAAAAATTGTTTAGGGTAAAATACAAGGCAATGATTTTTTGTACTGTGATTACATTCCTATTGCCATTCCTAATCTTTCAATAACCACCGGTAGCACGTTATTTATATGATTTATGTAATTATTGCAAGTTTCCACAGTTAGACACTGATTCCAGTACTTAAGGATCCCCTTATCTAGCTTGTCTTTGTTTGCCAGCTTGATAAATTTTCTCGGATGATGTTTCAGTGCATGCCACACCAATTCTATAGGGTTCAAATCGGGGGACCTGCAAATATAGATATAGTTATATAATATAGTATGGTTATTGCCCAGAATAAAACAAACACACACCAGAGTACAGCGTAGTTAATAGTATACTGTAGATAGATTTTTGCGGTTCAAAATTCAGCTTCTCTGAAGTATCCATTTTAGGGTTAATTTAGCATGTTCTGTGAAACTGCTGAGACAAAGTTTTACAGAATGCAAAAGAAAAAAAAATGTTGGGGAGTACCCCGGGATTAGATCAATCTGGGTCCGATGCACAGACAGCAGGTAAATGACCTTCAAAAATGAATACTGTAGTGCCCACGGTTATTCTAACACAAACCAGTGGCAATCGCCAAAAAGACCCAGGTACATGCTGGATACATGCCTTAAACTTGCCTTAAACTATAGACCCAGCATTTCTGCATTGATTAATGGCCCATCAGATTAACAGCAGGGGTCCCTGGCAGTCCCATTCAAACTGAATGGGACTGCCAGGGACCCCTGCTGTGTTAATCCTATGGGTCATTAGTCAATGCAGAAATGCCTTAAACTTGCCTTAAACTAGCCAGGTTACACCCAGCACAGACCCAGAATGTAACCGGGCTAGTTTAAGGCAAGCTTTAGAATACTCGTGGTCTCGTCTGTATATGCTTTGTTCTTTGTTCTAGCAGCTTCCTCTTTATACTAACAAGCAATGAAATGGTTAAAAAGAAACGGTTAGTTTGTAGTTAGGAAAAAACTATATAACGTCTGTACGAGGAATAGAAGCCTCAGAGCAGAATACAAACATCTAACAAAAGACTTCTCTTCATTTATAATCTGTTTTAGCTGTAATGACTAAAGCTTGGTATTAGTGTAAACTGCCTCAAGAATAAATATATTGGAACGGCAAGAAACTTGTGTCGAACCAATTCGTTGGAAACTATATACAAAGAATCTGTATTTTCACACAACAAGGATCTCATAGTATTTTCAATGACGGACCAGCATTGAATCTAAGGAACATTTATTTGTATATACTACTGCTCAAAACAGTTACAGTAGTTACTCTGGAGGTGTTCGGACCCAGTTGATTCCACTGTCCTTAATAAATGTAGCAGATGCACTGTGTTTGGGGCCGCTGTCATGGAAGAACCGTTGACCCGATGGGAAGAAATCTAAAATGTATGGTACTACCTGGGAGATAATAGCCTCCTGGAAGTACACTTTATCCGCAATACCTGGCGAAAAACAAACGTGGAAATGTTATACAGGTACTGGTACAATCATTTAGAATACTTTTCGACTCATCTTCCAGCAAATAAACAATTCTGTGTGTCTCACTTAAATAATGGAGTAACAGAAAAACCATTCACAGCTCTAAAAAGGCGACTGTAAATATAGTACTAAACAAGGATTGATTCCATGTAGGGATTATGATCAATATAAGGCGTGTAACCAGCAGCGTTGAAGCACAGGATTGCACTAAGTAAGAAGCAGCTGAAAGCTCTTTTATAGAAACTGTGGATCTTGACGGCGAGGAGAGAGCAAATAAGCTCATAAACAACTGTTGGCAGGCATAGTTCAAGAGAGGAAAAAATAGTAATTACCTCTAAAATCTGCTCAATGTTTCAATCTGATGTTCTCCTTCCTTGGTAATCCTGACGTCACTCGTGGCGTCTGTACACGATATCCCACGCCGTCTCTGGGAGCTGTTTACAGTTGCTGTTGAGAATTCACTGCTCCTGTGCTGCTGCTGTAGGTCCACCCAATCAGGATACTCGACTAAGAACACTGTAAGGGATTGGTCCGCCAATCCCTTACAGTGTTCTTACTCACTTAAATAATGGTTGTAAATTTTTTTTGAAATTATAATTAAACTTCTAGCACTATATAAGTGATATACTGTACTTGTAACGTTGGATCCTGGGCCAGTCTAGAGATTGCCACCCAAGCATGAGCATTGAGTGGATGCTTTTGCTGTGGTTTCAGGGCTAAAATCAATTCTGAAAGGCCATAGTGGAAAACCATTCCAAATTATAACATCCTCAAACTTTTCTCCACTCTCAATCCATGCACACTGCAATAATAATAAAAAATGGGGTAGGAGGAGCGAAAAAATATATAATGTCCATGCATATCGCTTGGCACCTCCATAAACAAAACATGTACAGTATAGCACTTAACCTGACACGTCCATAGCTCCAGCCCAAATTGTGTCTCATTAGTCTGATGCTAGACTCAGACAGTGGAATATCATGCTTCTGCTTCCTATTCCAAACTCAGCTCAACCCGACTCGGACATAGAGCAACCCCCCCACAAAGTGAAAACCGCCGGCTTAGCTGTAACTGGTAACTTGGTCAGACATAGCTTGGCAATCACAAATTAATTTGTAATGTTCAATTATGATGCCGATGTACAAGACGCATTGTACACCGGTGGCCAGACCTGCCAATGATTGGGCCCTGACACCGCATCTGGAGCAGAGACTCGAAGGAAAAATTGACCTTTTGGAGAGGATGGACCAAATGGTGAGTGACATTGTGGGCCTCTATTCAATTGAAGCCCCACCGCAGCCGGAGAGAGCAAGACATCTGGAGGAAACCACACCCACCATGTGCCTCCATGCAGAACCCGGATCTTAGAAAGTACACCCAACATCCCAGACAGCGGTGATGAAATTGTGCATATGAGACCCTCTAATACAGGAACACACATGCAGATAAGTGTCATTCCAGAGCAGTTACTTGTGCCTGATTTCCAATGCACACCTTCGGCACCATGGAGGCAAAGACGCATCAGTATTACTGTCTGTGGGGATCCTATAGATGACTTCCCGCTTTCAGTAATACCAGGGTAATCTTTGCAAAGATATGTTACACATAGCAATGGACAGCCGAGTAGAGTTGCCCAGATAATATTTCAGCCCCATGTTATTTTTGATCGCTATGCCCAGTGGTACAAACATGTTAACTTTGATGGACAGGGTTAGAAGTAGAGATGGGCAATTTTTGGGGGTGGATTTGGATATGCCTCTCAAAAAGGCCAATCCACAATCTATTTCCAGATGGATTTTTAAGGATTGAGTGCGAGACCTGTCAAAATGAATAAGTGTCGCCAGTTGTATATATAGCCCATCAAACATGCCTCCAAATAAATTAGGGAGACATGCTTGTGCAGAACAAGGAGCCCACCTGAGGTACCCGACTGGGAGATATGCTAAAGGATGTACAAAGTATATTTAAATGAGTCCCATTGCACACTTCCTAAAAGGATTTCCATACCAACTATAGAGTTGATAAACCTAAGGATTGGAACGGTGTCAGACCCAACAGGACTAGAACCCAAAATGACTGCTTTTCTAGGCCACAGCTCTAGCAGTGTGAGCTTAACCAGCTGATAGCTAGCAGTGCACACTGTCTACAAACAGCATACCTCCGAGGGATATCTATTTTGTTGATTACAACCTTGAAAGCACATCAAACATAAAGTAATAATATGTATTATATGAGTTACTGAGGCCAGGTGAGATTAAATAAAAGATGAAAAGAACATGGGCTTCCTCGCTCTACTGGGTTAAGAGAATTGGGACTATAATCAGACTCCCAATTGGCGTCGATTGCTCGTCGTCGACAGGGTCCGAGAATCCACCTCCAGATAATAGGCATTACACATTAGAAGTACTGCAGTGAAGAACATAGCATAACATTATTGAAGTAACTCACATAGTTAAATCCACCAGGAACTCCATAGAACTCAAAGTGAAATTACAATATATATAATATAGTGTACAACTTGTGTAATACTGTAATGAGAAAAACGTATTGTAACCATAAAAAGTGTGGTGTTCTCTTGAGAACGATTTCCTCAAAAACAGCAAGCAGGCGGCTTCCTGCATGGTTTCATAGACAGAGAAAAGAGAAAATCCAATGGTGCAGATTGTACAGGTAAAATTTATATAACATGTAGGTCTTCAATAATCACAATCACATTTTTGAAAATTTCAAAGGGCAATGTACAGGGGTCTCTGGAGGTCCTCTTTGGCAGGACTTTATACAGTCCACGATATTTTGCGTCTCTCTCCCTCTCCTCGTGGCTCAGGGGAATGCCGGCACACTCACCCTACGTTCACTTCCTGACTGTGACGTCATGAGGTCTCGCGAGATGTGGGTTTGATGGGACTGAAGCAGCTATACGGACCTCCGTTTGCCTCCCTCTGCTCTGCACTGCAATGTTGTGGTGCTGGCTCAGATTGTGGCTCCAAACCCTACACGTTTCACCATTAGGCTTCGTCAGGAGTCTGTGGTTGTTGTGCTAGTCCATTGCCTATATGTGTCCCTCTAACTAATAGTTAATTACAATCCAAATAACAAAATAATTTTATTACCAACTATATTAAATTGGCATAGTTTAAAAACACATTAAGGAGAAGCGATCTAGGGTGGCAGCTGTCAGCACGCAAAAATGTGTCCCATCTGATGCATCTATTGGGGGTGTCCTTTGGCATTTCGTGTTCCTTGGCCGCAGCGTTATGCATTGGCGGTTGGGCACTTTTGCCTCACCCCTTGCCTCTTCTGGCGCATTGATGTCACGTGTTTGTGTTGTTTAACGCACTTGCGCTGAGTCGCCTGGCATGATGACGTCGCGCATTGCGTGTCACGTGACGTACCCGGAAGTGATGGTGGTTGGCCCCCATTGCGTCGCGGTCTGGTACAAATAGCACTCCAGAAGGTAAGTCTGCATTCACCTTGATAAAGGGCTATCTATAGTCCGAAACGCGTTGGTGTTTTTTGTTTGTTATTTTGATCCATTAAATTAGCTTCAATTTTAATTGTGGGAATGCACTCTTGTCGCTATTTGCTGATCTGCCAGCACTGGGTGTAGTGCTCTGTTTTTTCTCCCCTCTCCTTCATCATATTATTATTATTATATGGGAGAAAAAATGGAAGATAATAAAAATACAAATGATTAATATCACAGATGACAATTATAAGTATAACTAAACAAAGAAAACTACTAAAAAGGACTTGTGCATTCAAAAATTAGAAGATCCCGTTTCAATTTCTGCATTTAACCATCAGGTATAGGTGTTTTTAATTTAAACTCCAAAAGGTTCCCCTCTGTGACAGGGTTGGTACAATATCACCTCCTCTGCAATTCCTCTGGACGCTTTCTATCACTCTGTATCTCAAACAGGAGCGATCCCCATGATGTGCTCCAGTATGCGGACATGCACAGGTCCAGTTGTGCGCCCGACATACCGGTGCCCACACGGGCATTCCAAAAGGTAAATAGCATTACTAGTTTTGCAATTGGAAAAATGTTGATTTTTAAAACATTCCCCTCTTCTGCATGCTTTAAAACATAATTTTTTTCATTAGACTCATAATTACAGGGCTTACAAGAATAGCATTTTTAAAAAGCCCTTTGTTCTTTTTAGTATCCAACTCTCTTTTTCTTCTTTTATGATTTTAAATGCACTTGGTACAAGATTATTTTTGAGGTTATTAGCCTTCCTAAATATTATACGTGGACGATCTGGTAGGGAAATACCTAAAATGGCATCCCTCTTTAAAATAGGCCAGTGGTTTCCCAATGATTTATTTAATTAATTGTTTGCATCATTGTTGTACTGTGTAATAAAAGTAGTTTTAAAATCAACATCACTTGTTCAGTTTCTACGTTTTGGAGTCAATATATCGTCACTTCTTAAATTGTTACACTTCTCAAAAGCTTCTCTTATAGTGTCCATATAGTACTCACTTTCTCTAAATCTTTCCTGCATTATGTTAGACTGTTGTAAAAATAATTCGTGTTTGTTACAATTCCTTTTTATCCTACGTAATTGACCATACGGTATATTTTCTACCCATCTCGGGTGATAGCAACTTGATTTTTTGATGCAACTGTTGCTACCTACTTTAAAAAGAAAGTTTTAGTATTAATAGCACCATCCTCGATGTAGATAATTAAATCAAGAAAGTAAATGTCATATTTACTCCATTTATAAGTAAAACTTAGATTCAAAGTATTAACATTAATAAAAATTAAACAATTCTTGTAAACTGGCTCCTTTCCGTCTCCGGATTAAAAAGCACATCATCTATATAACGATACCACATGACCAGGTTCGCGCTGAGTGGGTTATTATTCCAAATTTGTTCCATTTCCTATCTTCCCATAATAAGATTTCCATAAATCAACGCGAACCTGGACTCCATTGCTGTTCCGCACTGTTGTAAATAAAAAACTGGATTAAACCAAAAATAGTTATGCTTTAATATAAAATCTATGCCTCCTACCAGAAATTCAGTGTGATTCATTGCTAGGGATGTTTCTTCTGCTGATGTCTTTCGAATTGCTTTACAGCCTTTTTGATGGTTAATGGAAATGTACAAGGAACTAACATCACAAGTAGCAAGAATATAATTGCCATGCCATTCTATATTCTTTAGAATTGATAATATTTGTAAGTGTCCCTCAGATATAATTTCATTTTTTACAACATAACTCTGTAGATCAGCGTTTCCCAAACTTTTTTTTCCGTGACCCAGTTATTTTTTAACTTCTCCTTCGTGACCCACTAAAAATGTTATCGCCTATAGGTAAAATAAAACCGTTATGAATGTCCATACAGATTTCATATATTCTCCCAATCCCCTCTATTCTCTCTCTCCCTCCCCCCTCTCTTTGACCTGCACAGACGCACACAGTCACTGACCTACAGACACTCACACAGACAGACCAAACACACACAGCTACTGCTGGCCTGCACAGACACACACACAGCCACTGATACACACAGTGGCTGTGGCTGATACACACACACACACACACACACATCCAAACATATACACACACACACACACACACACACACACACAAATATACATACACTCTCTCCCCCATACACACATACAGATACATACACACACTCTCTCCCCATACACACACACACACACACACAGATACAATACATACACACACACAGACACGCACACACAGATACATACACCCACTCTCTCCCCCATACACACACACAGCCACTGATACACAAACACTCCCTTATATATACACACACTATCTCTCCCTTATACACACACGCAGCCACTGATACACACACACTCTCTCTCCCCTACACACACACTCTCTCCCCTACACACACACACACACACACACACACACACACACACACACACACACACACACACACACACACACACACACACACACACACACACACACACACACACACTCCCCTATATATACACACGCACGCACCCACCCACTGATGCTCGCACCCACTGATACACACACACTCTCTCTCTCCCCCACACACACTCTCTCCCCTATACACACACACAGCCACTGATACACACACACTCCCCTATATACACACACACACACTCCCCTATATATATATACACACACATACACACACACACACACACACACAATTTATTACAGAGGCAGCGACGGATGTGAGTGACTGGAGAGGGGGGGGGCGGGGGAGAGAGGAAAGGCCCGCGATCCGAGCAGGCGGCTCCACGCCTCCCGCCAGCGACCGCGCAGCCACCACTGCCCACCCCCCGCGCCTATCTCCCGCACCAAGGGGACTGAGGGAAAGGGAGCGCCAAGAACGGAGGCACAGGTGCGCCCCTGCACCACTTCCTACCTCCTATCATGCCGGGCATCGTGTCCTGTGGGGGGGCGGAGCATGTCATGGGCGGCAACATCATGATGCGGGGCTGCACTTGGAGCCCGAGTCAGCGAATCACCGTTGACACCCCAGCGATAGCAGCCTGCACCACTTCAGCACTGTCCCGCACCTCACCTCAGGCCGCCGCAAGGAGGGAGGGGTGGACGCCGCAAGGCCGGCCTCGCTGCGACCCTGTAATTTTGCTTCCGTGACCTGGTGCCGGGTCGCGACCCACCATTTGGGAAACGCTGCTGTAGATATATATCTATGTATCCTGATAGGTTGGACGTCAGAGAGTCGATACCCGTTATTATAGGTCTACCTTTAGGTTCTATTAAACTTTTATGGATCATTGGTAAAAAAAAAAATACATTACAGGAATTTTAGTTTTGTTAGCCCATAAATAATCGAATTCTGATTGGTTTAGTATACCTTTTACTCTCCCTCCCATAAGGTACTACTCCAGCTCTTCAGAAAACTCTGCGGTGGGGATCACGCGCCCCACCTGCCGTAATGAGTAATTCAGTGTTCAAACATAAAACAAGAGGCTGCCACATCACAGCCTCTCATTATACATCACACTGGTTGGTCCTTGGACCAAATGAATAAGATTTGAGGGTTCTAGACAAACATACATTAACTTCTTTATTTCTAGACAGAGCTGCTAAATTAACTGGGTTTTTTTTGCAATGCATTGTTGAACTTTCAATAATGCGCTGCAGGCCCCTCTTACTGCAAAGGTGTTAAATCTAACTTCAGAATGAATAGGTGGCTTATAAGCTTTTGGGGGTAGCACACCTAAGTAGCATGGCATTTTAGATCGATTGGGACATAGTCTGGCACAATTAAGATATCAAGGGATTGACCAGGTGTCACTATCTCCACGAGGGGGGACAGGGAAAAACTCCTACTACAACGTTAGGCAGAATGGACTTACACACTGAATTGTGTGGCTCAAAGGGGATTGACAGAGAGGTTGGAGCTCCACTGGTTCAATTGACGTTGTGTAATCCAAGTCTATGCCGGTGGAAGTGGATTATGTTATAAACCCAAAACAGTACATCTGAACACTAAACTGACATTAATTTGTCTTTTCTGTTCCCATGACTGCTACGATACACACTTTTTTCTAAACTGGAAGCTATTTACTCTTTGATATAAGGAGATCTCTGTTCAATGGACCTGACCAATACAGTATGCTGCTAGACAGCTAATACATTTGAACTTTGACAACACACTTTGGGTGTTGGGTTAATAACTGTTGATACCACCGTAAAGGGGGCATGAAGTTTCACTAACAAAACTAGGGTACAAGCAAATAGCACTGGACATATGAACATAAGTGGAAAGAAAGATGAGATGTGCATCCCTATGGGAATTGCTTTTATAAGAGTGAGGCAAACAGAGGACTATTGACAATATAATTTATTATCTGGATAAAACAAATGAATGAAGGCTAATAAAAGAAAGGAGATTGCATGTAATACCATATGAACATTAAGCTACTTTTTTCATTTACTTAAAGTATTTTTGATCTTAAAATTACAAAGAACAATAGGTCTGTATGTCTGGATTGAAGGTGCAAAGACCAGGTGTGATAATGGTACACCTATGATCCTCCGTTTGTACAAATTACATTTTATTAGTTGGATTTTAAACTGTTAATACACTGAACAAATGACAACTAGAAGCAAACATGCTGAGATGGGTCAAATATCAATACTTAATGATCATGTTAAGATGACAATTTGATATATTATCGTGGATGCCCTCTGCCAACTTAAACTTAACATGTCAAAAACAGAGCACATACTTCCTCCCAAACCTGGCCCTACTACCTCCTTCCACATTACTGTTGGAAGCACTGTCATACACCCAGTAGCACAAACATGCTGCTTAGGGGTCACATTCGATTCCTCTCTCACATTCTCCTCTCACATTCAAAAGCTAGCTAAAACATGTTGGTTTTTTCCTTCGCAATATTACAAACATACGCTCTTTCCTCTGTTGTTCGACTTCTAAAACTCTGACTCAGGCCCTCATTCTCTCCCGTCTTGACAACTGTAACCTCCTGCTGTCCGGCCTTCCTGCCTCTCACCTGTCTCCCCTACAATCTATCCTTAACGCTGGTGCCAGAATCTCTCTACTCTTACCTTAATCTGTCTCAGTGTCTACCCTGCTGAAATCGCTCTCCTGGCTTCCTATCAAATCCCACATCTCACACTCAAGTCTCCTCCTCACTTTAAAGCTTTAAACTCTTCTGTCCCTACTTACATCTCAGCCCTAATTTCTCGCTATACACCCTCCCGACTCTGGTGTTCTGCTCAAGGATCTCTTCTCTCTACCTCTTTGTATCTAAAGCCCTCTCCCGCCTTAAACCGTTCTCACTGACTGCCCCACACATCTGGAAAGCCCTTCCCCACAATATCTGACTACCACCCTCTCTATCCACCTTTAAGACCCATCTTAAAACACACCTGCTTAAGGAAGCATACGAATAGCACTGTGGCTGATCCTTTACACCTCATACATAAACCTTGGGCCCTTGCAGACGCACTTACCAGAATGCCCACCTACTGTCTCTGTACGTTCTTCCTACTTACCAATTAGATTGTAAGCTCTTCGGGGCAGGGACTCCCTTTCCTAAATGTCACATTTATGCCTGAAAGCGCTTCTTCCCATTATGTGTTATTTGTATTATTTGTTATTTATATGATTGTCACGTGTATTACTGCAGTGACGCGCTATGTACATTAATGGCGCTGTATAAATAAAGAGATACATACATACTTGCTTAGCATTAAGACACTTCATCATTGGTGGAGATCCTGCTATAACTCTGGTTATATGGGAAAATGTATTAAGCTGTTTAGAGTGTATTTTGAGCGTCCTCCATGACGTGTATGTTTATGTTTATCCCTCCTGCTAGGCAACGTCAGTGGAGCTGTCTGCAGATGCGGTGATGTCATTGCGCATGCGCAGTGAGAAACCCGCGCACACCGCGTGATGTCATGGCAATGGTGCCAGCCACAAGCAGGTCCTGCAGCAGCGCTACAGCTAATTTGGTTTATAGAGTGGTGACGGGATACAGGTGGTGAGCACTCTGGGGCTATTTACGGGAACAGTCATTACACGGGTGGCATTATCTGAGGAAGGGGCTGCGTTCCCGAAACGTTATCTTGTCTGCTATAGGCATCAAGTAAAAGGTTTAGCCATCTTTGCAACTTAAACTTTGTGCCCCCGTCTTTGGCGTGTTGGCCCAAACCAGAGGTTTTGCCTTTTCCTGTCTTTTCCTTTCACATACAGTATAACAGTATAATACATACAGTATAACAGTATAACTCCCTGTAACAGGGGACTTACCCTGTTCAGAAAACTTGCCTCTAATCCAGCAGTGTGCTGGTTAATTGACCAGCACCTGACTGATTAGAGGTGTTAGAAAAAGCCTGCCTCTGAGACAGGAAGAGAGACTCCTTAGTACACATGTGAGCTGAACAAGGAGACAGACGTCTTGAGTCATCCAGAAGAGACTGGACGCTGCCAGCAGGACACAGGGGAAAGTACTTCTAAACCTGGAGAAAAAAGAAGCCTTCCCCTACAAGAGACAGATAAGACTTTCCTTTCTAAGACTTTTTGTATATCTGCACATATAAAGATATATGTTTGGGGCTGGGAGACATGCTAATCTAAAGGGAGTTGTTGACTGCATAGGTCTAACTAGAAATACTCCCAAGTGGAACAGAAGCTTTGTTTGACCCCTTATTTGCATACGTTTGGATGATTTTCTTGTGTTAAAGAAACAGGCGCAATAAAAGCCTTATTTAATTTCACCTTAAAACAGTCTCCATTGCATACCTCTGCACATGTCCTCTTACACTCCCATTTCCACCATTATCATTTTTTTGCTTCAATTTGCCCAGGAGTATTTAAAAATAACTCCCTAGATTATCTACTCTTGTGATTAAAGAGCACATTAGTCAGATATCTATATGAGCTGTTCATAAAAAAAATGTGATCCTACAGTAAACACAAAGCAATTAGGAATTAGTCATTAGAAATATATTGTTAGCAACAGTAAGTATAATAACAAAAAGCACTATAATATCCAGCTAACATGTCTCCCAATATAAGACATTAACAAAAGTCTTAAACTATCATTAAACTTCTAGCGCTATATAAGTGATGTATTGGATCCTACATTATAACCCCTTTCGCTGCTAATGAGGTGACATACATATTAACCCTTCCAAATCCAAAGGCACATGCAAAACAATAGCTTCAATGCCCTTTAAACATTAGCTATAATGTCAGATAGTGGGTAACTCCAGCACGGCGAACGCACCTTTAATGCTCCGATTTTCTTGCAACTGTTACAATGTTACCTGCAGCTTTGACAAAAGTAAAATTAGTAATCCTAATCTATATCAATGCATTGGGAAGGCTTTATGCCGATAGGTCTCCTGTATGCAGAAACCAAAGAACTCGTTTTTATGTAATAATTATCTCTGATAAATCTGGTGCTGATTATTACACCCCATTTGAAGCAGAGAGATGTTGATAAAGGAACCCACCATTTTGGTACATGTTGGGGGGCTCACTTTCCCTCACATGGACCCTACCTAATGCCTTCATTCCCAAACGCTACAGTGGTAGAATGTCTCTCCCCTATCTTTAGGAAAACTCAGCGACACAATGTTTAGGGATAATACTAAGAAAAGGTTTTTTTTAGAGATCGCATTCCTTATAGTACTCACTGTACCCGAACAAAAGAATTGAGGTGCACCATATGCTGTCAGTGGTCTGATCCCGGGGTATGAATAGATTCAATAGTAGGAAGGCAGCGGGCACTCAAGTAGATGAAGGAAAGGTCTCTTTATTGAATTTACATACTCTGCCTACGCGTTTCGGTCCCAGCGGGGAGCGAAACGCATAGAAAGAATATGTAAATTCAATAAAGAGACCTTCTCTTCATCTACTTGAGTGCCCGCTGCCTTTCTACTACTGTACGGATAATTCTAAACCAGCATGCATGTGAAAAATTGTGCCTATCTCAAGATTCTCCCTTCCATCTTCACTCTTGGATAGCTGCTCCATAAACCAAGAATCATTTCTAATAATAAAATAATTGTTCTGTTTAACACTGCCAGTGAGCAATGTGCTGTGCAAAGCAATGAGCTTTCATCAACGAGTTTGTGCCGGTAAAAGAAAGACACGCTACTATATCAAGCTCAAACTTGATTCTACACCGCTCAACTCTAAAAGAATACTATAAATAATAAACTCCTCATGAAATCTTTTAAAGGAAAAAAAAACATTTTTTTCCAACAGGATACATGGACTTTTTTTAAATATCCATATAGAGAAAGGCGCACAGCAAAAGGAGAGAGTGGGTCAAAGCTACTAAAAAATAACCTTTACTGGTCCATAAAAGAGAGAGGGAGGTACAAAAACCCTCCTACATGTTTCGGGCACCAAGCACTTTGGGCCTCATGCAGAGAGCAGCGAATTTTAGAATTGGAGAGGGGGAAAATTTTTAGCTTTTTTGGAGAGTTTTTTTCTCCATATGCAGAAAGGGCATAAAACTGCATTTACAAGCCTTTCTGCATATGGACAGTTTCAACCAGCGCTATAAGCGCTGTTGAAACTAGTGGGGGAAAAATCGCGTTTTTTTTTTCCCCCTCCACCGGCTGCGGAGCGCCAGCTGCTTGGTGGAGAGGAAAAATGTTGAAAATCGCGCCATTTTTTTGGCGCGAACAGCCACTAGATGGCGATCGCGGCTCTCTGCATACGGCAGAAAAAAAAACTGGAGAGATTAGAAACTCTCCAGCCGCGCGGCGAATTTCAAGGAAAAAAAAAAAAATGGCGCTTTTTTCAAATCTCGCTATTTTCGGCTGTTTTCAGCGCGATTTTCGCCGGAAAATGGCGAGATTGCTACTGTATTAGCGCTGTTCTCTGCATGAGGCCCTTAATCTCTTTGATGTAGGCGGGGTTTTGTACCTCCCTCTCTCTTTTATGGACCAGTAAAGGTTATTTTTTAGCAGTTTTGACCCACTCTCTCCTTTTGCTGTGCGCCTTTCTCTATATGGATATTTACTTGGATCTTCTACAAGCAGCAGCACGCTTCACACACCAGCTGGATGGGGAGACTCCAATACTGTGAGTAACAGACCTGATTCTATCTGATATACACTTGTGACATATGAGTGTTCCAGGGCCCATCCCAATGAGGTTCTGTGCAGGGATTATTTCCTTTGCCCAGTCCCTTCAGGGTATATAGGTCCCCATTAAGGAAACCACATCACAGGATCAGTGTCATCATTTACTTATTACTCCCTATGGTGTTGTGGATTTATTCTGGATCAATATAAGGTCATACCTAACGGACTCGGCATTGCAGCGCAGGTTCCACATTGAGAATTCAATACATGGACTTTTTAAACTGGATTTTTCTATTGTTATTGTGTATTTTGTATTGTAAATATCCCATGGGATAAATAAATAAATGTATTGACCTTTGTGCAAACTGTTCCTTAGTGAGTGCAATCTGCTCTAATATTGTGTGTTTTGGTGGAAACCTTGGGTTTCCCTATTTTTGTGAGTTTGTGCCAGTGCCTAAACTTTGCAATTTTACATATAGTAACAAGTTTGACACAAGCCACATGCACGGGAACATTTACTGTAAGGCCTGGGACATAGTAGGGTGAGCCTTGCTGAGCCGCGCTGAGAAGATGCACTTACCCCCTGCATCTGTCATCAGCGCGGCTTTAGCAGCCGCTTCCGCATGCGTGCAGATGCGTGCGGAGGCTGAGAAAATTTGCCGAGACAGGCAAGTTTGAAATTTGCCGCTCATGCAAGCGCAGGGCCGGTCACGTGACTGCCAGAAGCCAATGGCAGTCCGTGACGTCGGCGCCGTGACGTGGCGCTCCAGCCCCGCTTGCATGCCCGCCTCCCACACTGCACACAAGCGCGCTCGCTGACACTCATGCAGGGACAAGAAAAATCTGCGTGAGCAGGTGAGCATGAGCGTCAGCGCTGCCCAGCGCCACTCCCTGCACCATGTCCCAGGCCTACGGAAAGAAGGCACGCGCGGCTGGGGGGCGCAGGCTGCGTGCGGGGAAGCCTGGGGGCGGGCAGAGCTGTGCACGGGCGGCCAGAAGCTCACAAGCTCTGTGCTGCTGCTCCCTGTGTGATCTCTGCCTGCAGCGGGGGCGGGGCCTTCCCTGCGCACACACAGCCCCTCCTCCTCCTCCTGTCCCAGTACTCAGCCGCACATGGGGGACTGCAGCGGGGGCGGGGCTTTCCCTGCACACACACAGCCCCTCCTCCTCCTGTCCTAGTACTCAGCCGCACATGGGGGACTGCAGCGGGGCGGGGCCTTCCCTGCGCACACACAGCCCCTCCTCCTCCTGTCCCAGTACTCAGCCGCACATGGGGGACTGCAGCGGGGGCGGGGCCTTCCCTGCACACACACAGCCCCTCCTCCTCCTGTCCTAGTACTCAGCCGCACATGGGGGACTGCAGCGGGGGCGGGGCTTTCCCTGCACACACACAGCCCCTCCTCCTCCTCCTGTCCCAGTACTCAGCCGCACATGGGGGACTGCAGCGGGGGCGGGGCCTTCCCTGCACACACACAGCCCCTCCTCCTGTCCCAGTACTCAGCCGCACATGGGGGACTGCAGCGGGGCGGGGCCTTCCCTGCGCACACACAGCCCCTCCTCCTCCTCCTGTCCCAGTACTCAGCCGCACATGGGGGACTGCAGCGGGGGCGGGGCTTTCCCTGCACACACACAGCCCCTCCTCCTCCTGTCCTAGTACTCAGCCGCACATGGGGGACTGCAGCGGGGGCGGGGCCTTCCCTGCGCACACACAGCCCCTCCTCCTCCTCCTGTCCCTGTACTCAGCCGCACATGGGAACTGCAGCGGGGCGGGGCCTTCCCTGCGCACACACAGCCCCTCCTCCTCCTGTCCCAGTACTCAGCCGCACATGGGGGACTGCAGCGGGGGCGGGGCCTTCCCTGCGCACACACACAGCCCCTCCTCCTCCTCCTGTCCCAGTACTCAGCCGCACATGGGGGACTGCAGCGGGGGCGGGGCCTTCCCTGCACACACACAGCCCCTCCTCCTGTCCCAGTACTCAGCCGCACATGGGGGACTGCAGCGGGGCGGGGCCTTCCCTGCGCACACACAGCCCCTCCTCCTCCTGTCCCAGTACTCAGCCGCACATGGGGGACTGCAGCGGGGGCGGGGCCTTCCCTGCGCACACACAGCCCCTCCTCCTCCTGTCCCAGTACTCAGCCGCACATGGGGGACTACAGCGGGGCGGGGCCTTCCCTGCGCACACACACAGCCCCTCCTCCTCCTCCTGTCCCAGTACTCAGCCGCACATGGGGGACTGCAGCGGGGGCGGGGCCTTCCCTGCACACACACAGCCCCTCCTCCTCCTGTCCCAGTACTCAGCCGCACATGGGGGACTGCAGCAGGCTTATAGTGACAGTAAGTGAGCAGGCGTGAGAGAGTGAGAGAGTGGGGAAGGGGAAGAGTGTGTCATATTGAGGGAAGGGAGAGAGAGTGCCATATTGAGGGGAGTGGGAGAGTGTCATATTGAGGGGAGGGGGAGTGTGTCATATTGAGGGGAGGGGGAGAGTGTGTCATATTGAGGGGAGGGGGAGAGTGTCATATTGAGGGGAGGGGGAGAGTGTGTCATATACCCTACCTGTCTTTCTAACTATCGACCTGTCTCCCTCCTGCCTTTTGTCTCTAAACTCCTTGAACGTCTTGTATTCTCTCGCTTGCTCCATTTTCTCAACACCTATTCTCTCCTAGACCCTCTACAATCTGGCTTCCGCACTGCTCACTCCACCGAAACAGCCCTCACTAAAATAACTGACGACCTCCATGCTGCCAAAGACAGAGGTCATTACACTCTGCTCATATTACTCGACCTCTCTGCAGCATTTGACACAGTGGACCACCCTCTTCTCCTCCACATTCTCCATACTCTAGGTATTCGGAACAAAGCTCTATCCTGGATCTCATCCTACCTCTCCCATCGTACTTTTAGTGTCTCTTCTGCTAACACCTCCTCCTCCTCTATTGATCTCTCTGTGGGGGTACCCCAGGGCTCTGTCCTGGGACCTCTTCTCTTTTCTCTGTACACACTCTCTCTAGGTGACCTAATAACATCTTTTGGGTTTAATTATCACCTCTATGCCGACGACACACAAATATACTTTTCAACACCTGACCTTACACCTGCTGTACAAACCAAAGTTTCTGAATGTCTCTCTGCTATATCATCCTGGATGGCCCTCCGACGCCTTAAACTCAACATGGCTAAAACAGAGCTCCTCATACTTCCTCCCAAACCTGGCCCTACTACCTCCTTCCACATTACTGTTGGAACTACTGTACAATCATTCACCCAGTAGCCCAAGCACGCTGCCTAGGGGTCACACTCGACTCCTCTCTCACATTCGCCCCTCACATTCAAAACATTTCTAAAACTTGTCGCTTTTTCCTCCGCAATATAACTAAGATACATCCTTTCCTCTGTTGTTCGACTGCTAAAACTCTGACTCAGGCCCTCATTCTCTCCCGTCTTGATTACTGTAACCTCCTGCTGTCTGGCCTTCCTGCCTCTCACCTGTCTCCCCTACAATCTATCCTAAATGCTGCTGCCAGAATCACTCTACTCTTTCCTAGATCTGTCTCAGCATCTCCCCTCCTGAAATCCCTCTCCTGGCTTCCGATCAAATCCCGCATCTCACACTCCATTCTTCTCCTCACTTTTAAAGCTTTACATTCTTCTGCCCCTCCTTACATCTCATCCCTAATTTCTCGCTATGCACCATCCAGACTCTTGCGTTCTTCTCAAGGATGTCTTCTTTCTACCCCCTTTGTATCTAAAGCCCTCTCCCGCCTTAAACCTTTTTCACTGACTGCCCCACACCTCTGGAATGCCCTTCCCCTCAGTACCCGACTAGCACCCTCTCTATCCACCTTTAAGTCCCACCTTAAGACACACTTGCTTAAAGAAGCATATGAATAGCACTGTGGATATTCTGAACACAGGATACATAAAGATGGGCCCCCTGCAGACGCACTTACCAGAACTCCCTCCCACTGTCTCTGTACGTTCTACCTACCTACCAATTAGACTGTAAGCTCCTCGGGGCAGGGACTCCTCTTCCGAAATGTTACTTTTATGTCTAAAGCACTTATTCCCATGATCTGTTATTTATATTATCTGTTATTTATTTGATTACCACATGTATTACTACTGTGAAGCGCTATGTACACTAATGGCGCTATATAAATAAAGACATACAATATTGAGGGGAGGGGGAGTGTGTGTCATATTGAGGGGAGGGGGAGAGTGTGTCATATTGAGGGGAGGGGCAGAGAGTGTCATATTGAGGGGAGGGGGAGAGGGTGTCATATTGAGGGGAGGGGGAGAGTGTGTCATATTGAGGGGAGGGGGAGAGGGTGTCATATTGAGGGGAGGGGGAGAGTGTGTCATATTGAGGGGAGGGGGAGAGTGTGTCATATTGAGGGGAGGGGGAGAGTGTGTCATATTGAGGGGAGGGGGAGAGTGTGTCATATTGAGGGGAGGGGGAGAGTGTGTCATATTGAGGGGAGGGGGAGAGAGTGTCATATTGAGGGGAGGGGGAGAGTGTGTCATATTGAGGGGAGGGGGAAAGAGTGTCATATTGAGAGGAGGGGGAGAGAGTGTCATATTGAGGGGAGGGGGAGAGTGTGTCATATTGAGGGGAGGGGAGAATGTGTCATATTGAGGGGAGGGGGAGAGTGTCATATTGAGGGGAGGGGTGTACTTAAACACTGTCTCCAGTGTAAGAACAAGGAATATATGTAGTATGAATAATTAAAAAGTGAAAGGGCCATTGCCCACAGTGACTAGGCATTTGATACACCCACAGACACGAACACCTGGCCTGTCTCCTCTCTTTTCCCTGACGAAAACTATCTACCACTGCTTGTTACCTCCTAAGGGATTATAACAAAAATAAGGTAATAAACAGCGCCATGTTAATTTAAAAGCAATAAATACATAAAACACATTGCTTTCTGTAAGATATTTTCTTCTTTGGAAAGTCCAATGGAGATTTTTTCCTTTCCCCTTAGATTGAAGGAAACAGTGAACAATGACACATCTTGTATTGAATATCTATAGAGAACTTGCTATGTACATGGGGATTTAATGGAGTAATAATGATAGAACAGTTTGTTGGGTAGTAACAAGTATGGTCAGTTCTTTGAACTAAAATTCACTTCTCCCTATATTTATGCCAGGCGCTCTTACCCTGTTATCTGGCTCTGTATAATAACAATATATGATATACCCTGTCTGTTTCTTCTCTCACATTTCCTCTCCCTCCCCTTGGTCAGTGTCCTGCTTGGGTATCTCATTATTGAAGGCGACCTCGTCATTGTACGGTGGACACTCATCCTCTGGGGCTCTGCTCCCGTCGGAGTACTGGTGAACCGTCACCTCTGCTGATCCTTTGTCAGAGCCCATGGAGTCCTGGTCGTAGCTGTGAAAGCTGTTCTTCACCTTCATGATATAGCGGCTCAGCACGTTCCCGTTGTCCTTGGGGTTGCCGGACTCCTCATGTTCAGTGATCGAGCGTCGCAAGTGCTTCACCTCCGAGTGCAGGCGGAGAACATTCTTGTTCAGCTCTGTGATCCGGTTTCCCAGATCTGCAGAAATAATACAGATTATTATCTTGTATTTATGCCCTCAAAGCCTGAAATACTTTTAAAGATATTGGTATATATTTATTAATCGGTGCTATGCCACAAGATACTTTAAGATTAATACAAATTATTGGGCTGTATTGTGCCATTATTAAATATGTCCCATAATCTGTTGTACCCTGTAGTAAAATAACAAAAGTCACAGTTTTTGGTTGTTGTTTCCTCAACCCATTTACCACCAGATCTGCTTACAATTCATTTATTTACACAGCAAGATAAAATAACATTGGACTCGGTAAAAATATTTGCACCTGGATTGAAAACTGGTTGAAGAATATAAACAGAGAGTTGTCATAAATGGAACTTTTTCAGGTTGGGCTAAAGTCGTTAGTGAAGTGCCTCAGGGATCGGTACTGGGACGCCTGCTTTTTAACTTGTTTATTAATGACCTTGAGGTTGGCATCGAGAGCAAAGTCTCCATCTTTGCTGATAACACTAAATTGTGCAGGGTAGTAAAATCAGAGCAGGATGTCATTTCTCTCCAGAAAAACTTGGATAGGCTGGAAACTTGGGCAGGTAAATGGCAGATGAAGTTTAATACAGATACAGTGGGGTGAAAAAGAAAGTACACCCTCTTTGAATTCTATGGTTTTACATATCAGGACATAAAACAATCATCTGTTCCCTAGCAGGTCTTAAAATTAGGTAAATACAACCTCAGATGAACAACAACACATGGCATATTACACAGTGTCATGATTTATTTAGCAAAAATAAAGCTAAAATGGAGATGCCATGTGTGAAAAACTATGTACAGGCATACCCCGCATTAACGTACGCAATGGGACCGGAGCATGTATGTAAAGCGAAAATGTACTTAAAGTGAAGCACTCCCTTTTCCCCACTTATCGATGCATGTACTGTACTGCAATCGTCATATACCTGCATAACTGATGTAACTAACGCATTTATAACAGGCTCTATAGTCTCACCACTTGCGCACAGCTTCGGTACAGGTAGGGAGCCGGTATTGCTGTTGAGGACGTGCTGACAGGCGCATGCGTGAACTGCCATTTGCCTATTGGGCGATATGTCCTTACTCGCGAGTGTACTTAAAGCGAGTGTCCTTAAACCGGGCTATGCCTGTACACCCTTACTGCTTCCATAAGAATTAATATGGTAAGTAGCAGACCGGTGCTGCTAATCAAATGCCCTTGATTAATTGATCATCAGCAAGTGTGACCACCTCTATAAAAGCCGAAGTTTTAGCAGTTTGCTGATCTGGAGCATTCAGGTGTGTGTGTTAACACAATGCCAAGGAGGAAAGACATCAGCAATGATCTTTGAGAAGCAATTGGTGCTGCCCATCAATCTGGGAAGGGTTATAAGGCCATTTCCAAACAATTTAAAGTTCATCATTCTACAGTGAGAAAGATTATTCAAAATTGGAAAACATTCAAGACAATTGCCAATGTTCCCAAGAGTGGACGTTCCAGCAAATTCACCCCAAGGTCAGACCGTGCAATGCTCAGAGAAATTGCAAAAAACCCAAGAGTTACATCTCAGACTCTACAGGCCTCGGTTAGCATGTTAAATGTTAAAGTTCATGACAGCACAATTAGAAAAAGACTGAAAACATATGATTTGTTTGGAAGGGTTGCCAGGAGAAAGCCTCTTCTCTCTAAAAAGAACATGGCAGCACGGCTTAGGTTTGCATAGTTGCATCTGAACAAACTACAAGACTTCTGGAACAATGTCCTTTGGACAGACGAAACCAAAGTGGAGATGTTTCGCCATAATGCACAGCGCCACGTTTGGCGAAAACCAAACACAGCATATCAGCACAAACACCTCATACCAACTGTCAAGCACGGTGGTGGAGGGGTGATGATTTGGGCTTATTTTGCAGCCACAGGACCTGGGAACCTTGCAGTCATTGAGTCGACCATGAACTCCTCTGTATACCAAAGTATTCTAGAGTCAAATGTGAGGCAATCTGTCTGACAGCTAAAGCTTGGACGAAATTGGGTCATGCAAGAGGACAATGATCCCAAGCACACCAGCAAAGCTACAACAGAATGGCTGAAAAAGAAAAGAATCAAGGTGTTGCAATGGCCCAGTCAAAGTCCAGACCTCAACCCGATTGAAATGCTGTGGCAGGACCTTAAGAGAGCTGTGCATAAACAAATGAAAGCTTATGAATATTCATGAGCACTCCTGCACTGACATGTGCTAGAGGGAGGGCATGGCTGACAAAGGGGTGTGCCAGGCTTGTGACAGGACATGAAGGGGCAATGCCTTAGCAAATGGTTGTTAAAATAGAATACGAGAAAATTGGTCTTTCAAAGTTGTTTTTTAAAAACAGAAAATGCTAAAAGTATTTTTTCTTACTACAGAACTGATTTATTAAAAAAAAACACACATGCAGGATATTGACTGAACTGCAGCTTTAAGCCAGACCAGGTTTTTCTGGCAACTAGCCAATATTTTATTCATATCGGAGTTAGGTGTATTAACCTGTGTGCAAATGCATTAGTCCTTCCCAAAACCTGGTTGTGGCTCTGTGACCTTATACATTTAGGTTGACTGATCGGGAACCTCTGCAGAAAATAGTTGACCCACTGAGATCAGAGTACAGATGTACTCTGCAATATAACAAAGATACGCCCTTTCCTCTGTTGCTCGACTGACTCAGGCCCTCATTCTCTCCCGTCTTGATTACTGTAACCTCCTGCTGTCCGGCCTTCCTGCCTCTCACCTGTCTCCCCTATAATCTATCCTAAACGCTGCTGCCAGAATCACTCTACTCTTTCCTAGATCTGTCTCAGCATCTCCCCTCCTGAAATCCCTCTCCTGGCTTCCAATCAAATCCCGCATCTCACACTCCATTCTTCTCCTCACTTTTAAAGCTTTACACTCTTCTGCCCCTCCTTACATCTCAGCCCTAATTTCTCGCTATGCACCATCCTGACTCTTGCGTTCTTCTCAAGGATGTCTTCTTTCTACCCCCTTTGTATCTAAAGCCCTCTCCCGCCTTAAACCTTTCTCACTGACTGCCCCGCACCTCTGGAATGCCCTTCCCCTCAGTACCCGACTAGCACCCTCTCTATCCACCTTTAAGACCCAACTTAAGACACACTTGCTTAAAGAAGCATATGAATAGCACTGTGGATATTCTGAACACATGATACATAAAGTTTGGCCCCCTGCAGACGCACTTACCAGAACTCCCTCCTACTGTCTCTGTACGTTCTCCCTACCTACCAATTAGACTGTAAGCTCCTCGGGGCAGGGACTCCTCTTCCTTAATGTTACTTTTATGTCTAAAGCACTTATTCCCATGACCTGTTATTTATATTATCTGTTATTTATTTGATTACCACGTGTATTACTACTGTGAAGCGCTATGTACACTAATGGCGCTATATAAATAAAGACATACATACAATACAATACAGAGGTGCCAGTGGGAAGCCTCTCACGCTGCTTTCTTACCTTTCCTCCTGCTCTCTTCAAACTCCCTCCTGGCCGTATCTATGTACCTCTGCACCAGAGCTTTAATCACCTGCAGGCGATAGCTGGCACGAGTTTCTACAATAGACTCATCTCCTTCCCCAGCCCTGTTGAACTGAGCAGAGAAACTTTCTCAGGACCCGGCAGGTTATATATGCAATATTTCATTTAATCACTGCCCATGCTAATCACGGAAACCACTGACTATGAAACAGGGTTGACAGTCATACAACTGCAGACTTCACGATGTACAATACACTGATACAGACATTAGGTTTGTACCTTACCATAGTCGGGAGTGGGGGGTAATCTTGTTTTTTCTTGGGCTTGTAACAACAACACACAAATCTACACATGCCCCTGCAAGTAAAAAGAAGCAGAGGTGCTCAGCAACTCATCTGATAAATGGACGAGTCGATTATCAGCATATATGCAATGGGAAACCTCCACTGCAGTTCCCTGTGGCATTGAAAGGGTTAAGTGACGCTAACATAAACCTCAATGGCGTCTGTCAACACAAAGAGAAGTTTGCTGTGACTGCGCTACCATGCTTGTGCTCACTGTGTAGTCAAATTATATATATTTTTAAATCTATGTTTTTAATAGAGATGAGCACGAACCAGATCGTGGAAATCCCAAACTGGCTTAGATTTGCGTGCTTAAATAAAAAGGAAAAAAAACAGCCCCAGGCGACATGAGGTTATGATTGATTTATTTTAATCAAATTCACATTATTTCCCTGATCCAAACCCGAATCACAATTTTTTTAAATTTTAAACCAAACATTTTGTGTCAGGAATGTATTTTGATTTTCCCAAGATCACAGTGAGATAATGCTGGGATTTGAATTGGGTTCACTTGCTTTAAACACAGCAATGTTACCAGTAGACCACTCCGCCTCCCAATAATGCACTGATGTTTACCAAACACAGTTCCCCTCCCCCTCTTCCCATTTACTGATACTTCCTCCCCCCCCTCCCATTTACTGATACTTCCTCTCCCCCCCCCTCCCATTTACTGATACTTCCTCTGTTGGGGAAGCACTGAATATTTTCCACTACAGAGCAAAGAAAATGTCACTGGAGTAACCGACGATCTATTATCTGCTTCTCCCTTGTACCTGAGGATGTAGAACAGGGCTTTAGGTGTGGGGACGATGTTAAAAGGTACAGGCAGGGTCAACCCCTCTCTGAAGTAGGAAAGATAGAGCTTGGATCGAGCAAACTTCCACTCTACATCCGCATCGTCCTGCAGAGAGCATGAGACAGCGACATGAACAGAAATTAGAAGACCATTCTTCGAGACAGAGTGCCAGCTAATGTGTGTCCTTGGCAAGTAACTTTGTCCTCTGCCTCGTCTAAAATGTATATTGTAAAATGCTTAGTAGTGGGGGATTTACTTAGCTTTTTTTCTTCTGCTAGATCCACCATGTATACAAAGTGCCAGATGACAAAGAATAAGGGAGGCCAATGCAGCCTTACTCATCTGGAGTGAGTTTCATGGAAGGCTAACTCACTTGGAGTGCATCACACATATTTTTAGCAGTAGTAACCTCCTAGGCTTCGGTCTCACTGTCACTTACGAGTTTGACTCCTTAAACATTGACAGCTATGGATAATTACTGTGCATATTAGCAAAAAGCACCAATCCATTAACCCGATATGATGTTGAAATATACCATGTTGGAAGGATGTGTAGATGTATGCTGTTAGGAAATATTTAATTGAGTGACTTGTGAAGTTAGCCCCACATTGTACTACTTCCCCACGAGAGTAAGTAAAGAAGATAAACAGAATTAAATGCCAATGTCTCTGTGGTATGTTGAGCTCTGTGTTAGTCAAAAAAGAACTGCATTTTTCCGTTTTAATGGGCCAACATTGGAGCTTCTTCTAGAAATCTGTCTGTACTCTGCAAATTCCTTCCACCCATAATTATCTGACCAAGACATGATAATAAGAACAATTCATTAAGCTTTTACTCCAGTCAAGATCCGAATATAGGCCCAGATGGAAATTAACTTTAGACCAGGGTCTTTTGCAACCATGGTCTCAGTCTCAGAGTGGAAACATCTGACTTTCAAACACAGAGCAGTTTGCTTTTAATAAGAGCAATTGCATCTAAAAGATACTCACTGCATTTACTCAATATACAGTATTTGTCCTCATCAGATTTGACAAATAAGGAAACCTCAACAACAGAGGTTGGGTCCTTCCCTAAACAGCTCACAATCTAACAGTGGTGCCTAAGTATCAGAGAAATAAAGTAACTTGCCAAAGGCCACAAGAGGCTAGGTATGGGGGTTAAACTTCAATGACCATCCATTTTGACCATGAGGTCACTGCTCTCTAACAATAATACGAATGCTCAGTGTAGAGCAGCAAAAGGGTACTGAAAATCAGAACTGACCTCAATCTTCTGGAAGGAGTTTGTGATCATAGCGATCAGCATGTTGAGCAGGACAATCACCATGACAATGGTGAAGAGACCATAGAGAGCCCGTCCAGTAAACTCAGCCACCACATAGTGATTCATGTCCACAGTAGTCCTCTCCACCATCTGAAACATGGTCCAGAAGAGGAACTGGAAGGTCTCATTAAAGCTGCCAAGGAACAGAAGAGTGCAAAGTTGCAGTAAGCGTGTCAGTTACAGATTGTGATGAGGTTTACAGTACCCATTAACAGGTTATTGAATATACCTTTGATTGTCTGGAGAGGGATGAGGGTGGTTATTTGATGGTACAGTAATAGTATCATCTCAAAAGCACAGGATTGTTAAAGAAAAAAAATAAAGAGTTAAATATTAAAAGTAACACCCCTTTGCATACACATAAGCCCACTGATGTGCATGCCCTCTAGCCAATGACTGAAAGCCTAAAGAAGGGTTCTTGGGTAGGAACTGTAAAGCAGCAGCAACAGGAGTACAACTCCCAGAGACCCCTACTGCTGATAGAGGATCACATGACATTACAGCCAATCAGTGCAAAGGATAAGAGGGCAGTGGACTCAGAGTAATGTAGGAAAAGAGGAGCAGTTAAGGGAGGAGAGAACTTGAGAGTCCCCAACATAGCACATGGGGAGGAGAGCTGCTGAAGAGACTGAGCAGATAGGCGTCCCTAAAGAGCTGAGGGAGAGCAGAGCCCAGAGAGATCAGCGCGAGGGGACCAGAGAGAGCACTCCTGAGAGCTGTGTCTTCCCTCTAAGGCTAAGGCCCTGCTGCCTCAGACCACGCGCCCGCACTGCAGACAGGCGGCACGTGGAGAGGCACTTGGGGCTTCTTCCGGTCCAAAGCGACAATTTTTGCGAGCGGGGGGAAAGGGGGCGTGGGCAAAACGGGTGGGGGGGCGCGGCCATGACGTGGGGGGGCGGGACCGCCCCTCAGCCGTTCAGCGCCTCAACCATGTATTGATAGACACTATCTAAGTTGTTTGATGTTGCATTTATTTAATGAATGTACCAGTACATGTTGTATACAACCACTCCATAATAGCTCAACTGTTCAGCCCCTCAACTGTTCAGCCCCTCAACTGTTCAGCCCCTCAACTGTTCAGCCCCTCAACTGTTCAGCCCCTCAACTGTTCAGCCCCTCAACTGTTCAGCCCCTCAACTGTTCAGCCTCTCAACTGTTTAGCCCCTCAACTCCTCAGCCGCTCACGCACACAGACAGGCATTCAGGCACACACATACACACACACAGACAGGCACTCACGCTGCTTTCCCCCCAAACTCTCCTCCCCGCTCCCCGAAGCCTTCCCTCCTCATTGGCTCACAGCCACACCACGTGACGCGTCGCCGCTTGGGATTACAATTCTCTTGAATCCTCTGGTGGCTGACGCGTCACAGCGTGTAGTGAGCTGTGCAGTGAGGGGGGGACTGGGACCGGCTCGGGAGGATTCCCCTGCTGGTGGGGAACGCTTGTGCGGCCGCCCGCGCCGCCTCGCGCAGCGGGTCCCAGCCCTTACAGAGAGGAGGCCAGGGTCTGTGGATACCAGCACGGAGAGATGTTCCGGGGATCGCCCTGCTGCACTACGACATCCTGCACACACACACTCTACCTCACCTATACCTTTGCGAAGTAACAGGCCAGTAAGTTACAATCCACGAGCTCCAACGCTGTGCCAGCACTAGGACAGAATAGCAACATGGAGGGGACACTAGCGCAGCAATATATATGAATATTGTTGGGTTACTGTATAGTCATATGTGTTAAGTGGTATCTTGGGTCCACACCTCCGAGGGTCCCTAACAGTGAGTGAAGTGCCATATCCCTATAAATCTGAATTTATTTACAAACCACATGTTATATTGTCTGACCCCAGCCAGGCTCACTGCTGGCTGAGAAATTACTGTTACACACAGGGGAAGGTGGACTCAAGCCCAGGCTCTAGTGTGTGTGTGTGTGTGTGTGTGTGTGTGTGTGTGTGTGTGTGTGTGTGTGTGTGTGTGTGTGTGTGTGTGGTAGGGAACTGCCCAAGGCTTGCAGAAACAATGTACATTTGCAGTAAAAGAAATAGTGCAGTGTCCTCGTATCTGAATGGGGAAATGTGAGTGGTCTTCATAGTTATACATAACCTTCAAAGACAATACAAGTCTCATCTTCAGATCAACTGCTACAGCATTGTTATGTACCACTAAAATGGACTTGTGAGGTCTTCTAAGCTGCTGTGCAAAATACATCCGTTATTTTTATTTATGTTTCATTATTAGGAAAACAATTGTGGCGCCCAGATAAAGCCTAGACATGCTCGTCCTCCCTGTTTCACCGCAAACCAATGACGGGAGCAGAGCACAATAGAAGGAATAGGACGTGAGGCCAGAAACAGACCAGAGAAAATGAAATCAAATTAATGGAAAAGCTAACATACCCGGTTAAACCAGAAACTGGATCAACATTATAAGATATGGGAACATTGGAATCAAATGTAGAACTATTTCTAAATAACAATAAAAGGAAAAGAGAGGTCTTGAACCACAATAAGCTAGATGGTCAATTATATGAGGGTCTGGGAGGTGATTGGACGAGAACCCCTATTAATCCCCCTCCCCTTTATTACACTCCCATCCTACCTTCCCCTTCCCCCCTAGCCTTCCTTCTTCCTCTTTCAGCTATCCCCTTTTTTTTATCTTTTCTTTGATACCTAAATTGGTACTAGGGTTAAATATTGAAGGATACAAATTGAAAAGAAGTCGAATAAAAAAGATCAGAGACGAGAAAACTCAACACAATTTAATATAAGAATGCTTAATCTAGGTATAAAAAATGGAGACGTTTAAACACTGTGCCAATGTTATAATTTTGAATGTATACTGTTATCATTCTCAAGAAAAATCAATAAAAAAAAGATTGAAACAAAAAAAGGAAAGAGACCCGAGAGATGGGAATAGGTAGAAAGGGGAGTGACACCAGTGTGATGATAGCAGGGAATTTTCAGATATACGCTGCTTAAACTTTCCCGGAGCACAGAAAATCGGCAACCCCCAACTGCGCCACTCTCTGCTGCCAGCAGCGCTCAACGGGGGAGTCATTTTCTCCTGGAAGGCCCCAGTCTGGAGAACGTTAGTTGGGTTCTAGATCTGTAACCTATTTACAAGGCTACACTTTCATTTCCCTTTGAACAAATAGGGAATTGAAAAGGAAAGCTTTTCTCCATTAGGCCTCGTCCAGGGTTGCTGCTTGCTGGCGGAGGCGCGCTTCCGCTCGGCACTGAGCCCCTACAGCCACAATTAGAGCGGCTTTAGTAGGGGCTCGCCTACGCTCTCGCAAGCGCGCGGAATCTTAGCAGATTTTTACATTTCAGCGCTCGCCGGAGCGCAGGGCCGGTCACGTGAGCGGTTCGCCCAATGAGGGCGAACCAGCTCCGTGACGTCACTGGCCCGCCCCCGACACGGCCCCTGACGGCGCGCTGTCTAAGGCCAGGGAAAGCACCCGCTTTCCCTGAGCCTCAGAGCTCCTCAGCACGCCAGCGGGGAGCTTGGCCGAGGCCTTAGGCTCCTCTGAAATCAAGAACAAAACAAAAATGTCATATGGATGATATCACACGGATAATATGCACTGTATTACAATGACTCGATTTGTCCAGTAACGTGAAGTAAATATTTGAATTTGAAATTCTTAATCTTGTTTTGAGCCTGTGACACCAGTTTCTTTGAAGCAGAGGTTAACTAGACTTAATCTACAGCTGCATTTAACTGCCACAAATAAAAAGAAAAATGCACCAATGTAAATGAAAATATTGATACGATGTAAATATTGATACATCTTATTGTAATATTGCACTGACTAACTCCTCCTATATCTATGTGACCCAGTTCCCCCCTGGGTCCCCTTCATCCCCCTACCTTCCGCTGTGGCTGCGTCCAGCAGCGGAGGATGGGTAGAGTGTAGGGAGGGTTGCGGGTAGTGGCGGCGGGCGACGGCGTTGCCGGAGGTTCCCGGCGGCTCCCTGTGCAGGGTGTTGCCATGTTGGGGGTGCGCGCACATGTGCAGTAGAGGAAGACAGCCCGGCGGCCATTACAGACCTCGTGCTTGCGCAGTGTAGCGCAAGCGGCGATGATCAATAGAATAGCCTCTGCAGAGGGACTACATGTCCCAGCAGCCCCAGAGGCTGCTAGTCATGGGGCCAAGCATAGCCAATAGCGTGGCTGGATTCCCTGCTTCTCAAGAAGATACATTTGGCGCACTAGAGAAGCCACGCCAGTCGGAGCTGGGACAAGAGCAGGGCAGGAGGTGTGTGCAGGTGCACCTGCACTAGGCCAGAGACCCCTTGTTAGGCCCCAACTCCCCTTTCAGCTTGTGGTTGCTGCAGGGACAGGCCCAGTAGATAGGGACACTGCCCCTGAAGCACATATGATAGACACCCATCTATTATAAGAGACATTGCACATGGTGGTACCATCCACGTGGGACCCACCCAACGTAGAGGCGGGGGCTTCGCAGATAATATCATTGGATCCGTGGATCCCATCCTTGCGACATCAGCACGCCCGGATGTGGGACCACCTGGCAGGTACCTCAACTCTGCACGTGTACCAACTTTCACAATTTAGTGGGCAGCGTTGTACCACACTATTGGGAGGGATTATCACTCGTGGACATCAGGGTGGTGGGGTGCCCGAGGGCCCCTCAGGTGGTGTGCACTGTACAGTACATGGACACCGGGTGGGTACTGGAGGGTCTGGTCGGGCGTGACCGTGGTGTGTGTGTATACAGTATATATATTCTGTGTAATAAACTGTTATACTGTTAAGTGTGTTTTATTGCATGGAGTTCCTGTAACAGGGTCATTCCACATAGTAGAATCCCGTACAGGTGGAGGCGCTACCGATCATCGACTCAGGGTCACCCCAGGCTCCCAGCAGTGGAGGCTCCGTCCTCCTGTGAGCCACAGGTAATACACCACATACACCATAGCCCCACATCTCCCAGGGGGTGGGGAAAAGTGCGCTACAAGTATATCATATCTCCCCTAACTCCTGATATAAGTATAAGTATATCTCCCCTCCCCTAACTCCTCCTATAAGTATATCATACCTCCCCTAACTCCTCCTATAAGTATATCTCCCCTAACTCCTCCTATAAGTATATCATACCTCCCCTAACTCCTCCTATAAGTATATCTCCCCTAACTCCTCCTATAAGTATTTCTCCCCTAACTCCTCCTATAATTATATCATACCTCCCCTAACTCCTCCTATAAGTATTTCTCCCCTAACTCCTCCTATAATTATATCATATCTCCCCTAACTCCTCCTATAAGTATATCTCCCCTCCCCTAATAAATCCAGTTTTTGTACCTATTTCTTTCTCCCTGCATTTAATAGCTACAGTACCGTCAAATCCTGTATTGTATCTTTCCTTGCGTCTCTTTTATAATAGTCATTAAACCCGCTGGCAAAGGCGGCACCATCGTTGTTCTTAACAAATGCGATTATCATGAGGATGCCATGATCCAGCTGGGAAATAGGAACCATTACAGAACCTTTCCCGATTATCCCACTTTAAAGATTAAAAAAATTGTAAATACGGTGGTAAAAAAATTCAGTTGAGGAAAATATAATAACAAAAAGTGTCTCTTCCCTATCAAATAATTTCACTCTACGCCAGTCCTCTATATGGCACCTAAAATCCACAAAAATATCAATAAACCCTGTGATAGACCTAGCAGGTACCGTCTGTATCTTACAAACCACTGGGAATCTTTTTGGACACGTATCTGCAACCATTAGCATGCAATACACCAGCTTACATAAAGCGCACTACAGATTGTTTTAACACAATTAACACTATGCGTCTCCCTGACAACAAATGTCTTTTGGTTACCATGGATGTGCAGAGCCTCTACATCGTCATACCACACCGTGAGGGGATCAAATCTGAAACAAAATTTGTGATCAAAGGCAAAAATCCACAAGAGCTAATTGTTTTCTTGATGACACCTTGAAAACTATACAGACTAAGAACTTTTTCAGATTTAATTTTAAAAATGATGAACAAATTCAAGACAGCAATGGGGACAATATGGCCCCAGCCTATGACAATCTATTTATGGCAGATTTTGAAGAGAAACACATCTATAATAACAACCCTTTCCAATCAAACATCTCACAATGGCATCGATATATAGACGATGTCTTCATGGTGTGTTCTGGTGACATGGAATCTGTATATTCATTTGTAACATTATTAAGTTCACAATGGTTTAACAGCGAATTATCAATTGATTACTTCGATGTCAGAATCACCATGGAGGGCAACAGACTCACTACTGATCTATTTATGAAACCCACAGACTATAACAGTCTTCTGCCAGCTGACAGCTTCCACCCACAACATTTAAAAGAGGGTTTACCCTACAGCCAATTGGCTAGAGCAAAACGGATTATCAGTGATCCATTCCAATATCCTATTAGGGAAAAGGAGGTCCTTTCTCAGTTTAAAGCTAAGGTATACACCAATAGGGTAATCAATATGGCTAAGAATAAGATACAACACCGCACATGGGATGATCTACAGTACTATGTAAAACTACAAGGGCTGATACTGCCAAGAGATTACTATTTGTCACTACCTATAACTCACTTTCAGGTAAGATCAAGGGAATCATTTTAAAACATTGGAAAATCCAATGAGGAGATCCCACCGTAGGCTCCCTCTTTAGAGATCTCTATCTGTGCATACAAAAGGTCATGTAACCTGAGGGACAGACTGATGAGTACAAAGCCTAGGAGGAAACACAATGCTTTCTGTCCACTCCCATCTATGAGACATATTCTATGCTACAGTTGCCCACACTGCAGTGGCATTATCAGGGGGGGGATACGTTCTCCCATCCCCACACAGGGAAACATTACAAAATCAAAGATTTCTTCCCGTGCTTAGGCACACACATTCTCTACCTACTTAAATGCCCCTGTGGCTTTTGCTACGTGACGAAAATGATACATACAGTTCTTTAAAGGAATGGATGGGTGAACACCAAACAAATATCCACAAACCCAAATTAAGATGCTCCTGTAGCTAGACACTTCCATCAATATGGCCACAATGTCCCAACTACGCGACCAGGTAGGGCCCCTGCAGTGAGGTGGTGACCGCAAACGTCTGTTACTACAGAAGGAAGTCAGGTGGACATACACAGGTGACTGTGAACGCTCCTCATGGTATGAATGAACACATTGAATATAATGGATTTGTTTAATGGGTTGTGCACATTGCCACAATTCGCACCTTATATGCTTCCGGTGTCCTACTGCGTGGCCCCTCTACACAGGAAATGTGGAACATAGGTATGCAATGTGATGGAGTTAATTTATCCTTATATAAAAGGATGCAGTGTGTATGTGCATATACCAGCAAAGCCTTTCAAGTTGTAATATTAGTGTTCCTTTCCCCCATATATCAGTGTGCTATTATGGGGCTTGATTGCACATACAGCGATGGACACAGATATGCATACTGATTTATGAACTATTTTGTTGTCCTTTGCATAGATTCACTGCAGAGAGCTTTACTGTATAATAGCTCGTCCGTGCTTTTGCTTCCTCCCCCCTCTCTCTGCTCAGCTATTATCGTTCTCTCGGGTGTATAACACAGACTGATTATCTCTATACTGTACCAAGTATGTACAGAGCTGTTTCACTGTTTTATATTTGGGGAGCCTCTTGGCAGACTATCTCAGTCCACAATTTACTTGCTATGTGGTTCCTCAGTAGAGTTTACCCTACCTAAATATGTGCTTTCAACTCATACGGTATGTAGCCCCTGCTACAAATATATGTATAACAATACAGAATTAATCTGCTCCACCTATCACATGGTGCGATATGGAACAAGATACACCGTCACTGATCTGCCTGGCAACACATGACAGGAGATATGGGATTGGATACGAAGAAAACAAGATAGAATGTTGGAACAAACTGTCAGTGGGAGAGACACAGAGGGAGTCCAACTGCCATTCTGAGACAGAGACACAGAGATAGTGAGTGACAGTCTGAGAGGTACACAGAGAGACAGCCCAGGTGACAGTGAGAGGTGATTAAGAGAGACAAATTGACACTCACAGAGGTGGAAGAGGAGGCTTGTATGAGACTGCTAGCCAATGACAGAGAAAGTGAGAGACAGCAGCAGAGACACATCCTCTACACACCGAGAAAGGGAGAGGAGAAGAGCCCAGAGCAAGAGAGATAGAGATACTTGATGGGCTGTTAAAATGCCCTGGGATAGCAGACATCCAGGAGGCCTTTTCCCACAACTTTCAAATGTCTTTTGGGTTTTATACACACACACTTCACAAATGTCCCTTAACAGGCCTGCAACGCGACTACATGTCCAACTGGCAATAAAACTAGCTTAAGGAGCTCCTACATTGGACACTGGGACTATTATAAGTGAAAATAGCGCAGCGTCCTTGTTTATTGTGAGTTGCATATGTATATATACTGTTTTATATGAGGTAAAGTTGCCCTGGGGTCATAAATCAGTGTATAAATGTTGGCTGGTTTTATTCAAGGGGCCCAATTCTGCTGTTCTAAGGGAGGACTCGGGCCTCGCCACATCACACATAGACTGTGGCAATAGAGGGGTTACAAAATATGCTCTATTTGTTTTCCCTAATGCTCTACTTCAGTATTGTGGTTAAATAGATTTTATTTCCACTTTAAACTGTTGTTTTTAACGGTTTGCTATCCTTTAAATGCCCCGGCGTCCTTTGTTGCCATGGCACCCACACTGTCAAGATTCCCTGCTGTAGTACTTCCCATAGGCCTGTAGGGGTGCACAGGGAGTCAGACACAGGGCTGGTAGGAACTACAATCTCCCATGAGGCCAGCGGCCATCTTAGCTTAAGGGATAATAAACCCCACTTTTAACTCTTTTTGTTCACAGAGCAGCAGCCTGGCTATTCTCTGGTCCCCTGCATGTTGTCTTTCCCTGGTTACAGTTACCTTTGCATCTAGATCTGCAGACCTTAAAGCAGGAGTGTGCAAACTTTTGCAGCTGTGCCCCTCTCCTCCCCCCGCCTGCTGCCCCAGGTGCTAGCGCCCCCTTACCTCCGTTCCCTGCGTCAAATGACGCCGCGGGGTTATGTGACATCACGCCCCATGACGTCACTTGATGCCGCGTTGCTATAGCGATGCGTCAACAGCCGTCTGAATCTCGGTAAGTAATAGGTTGCAAAGGCCTCACGCGATCCCCTGGCATTTAATTTTAATGCCATGGGGAACGAGCAGAGCCTCTCCCGCCCCCCAGTTTGCGCACCGCTGCCTTACAGGTACCTTTTTTGTCTAGTAATCCTCTGGCTCTTCTTGCCCCCTGCTTTTTGTTTGTCCTCTGGCTATTATTGCTTTTGCATGTAGTACTGAAGACCTTGCAGATCATTTTTGTTTTGTCTTGTACTAACCGTAGGCCTTGGCCATGCTTACTGCTTGCTGGCGGAGGCGCGCTGAGGCGCGCTCCCGCTCAGCACTGAGCCCCTACAGTCGCAATTAGAGCGGCTTTAGTAGGGGCTCGCCTACGCTTCCGCAAGCGTGCGGAAGCGTAGGTCTTAGGGGAATTTAACATTTTCCCGCTTGGCGGCGCACAGGGCCGGTCACGTGAGCGGTTCGCCCAATGAGGGCGAACCAGCTCGGTGACGTCACTGGCCCGCCCCCAGCCCACCCCCTGACGCGCAGGGAAAGCACCTGCAAGGCCAGGGAAAGCACCCGCTTTCCCTAAGCCTCAGCGCGCCTCAGCACGCCAGCGGGGAGCCTGGCCGAGGCCTTACACTTCTCAAGCTCCTATTACAGAGCTGTGTGCTGGGTGATAATGGTGAAAGACAGGGTTGCAGACCTGTCTAAGACATACAAATGAACATACAGGAATATTTACAGTTGCTATATGCTTTACTGTGGAGGGTTTTTGTCACTTTTTTTTACCAACCATAACCTTAATAATAGTGGTGATTACCTAGTCTTAATCTCAAACCAGCAAATACCAGCAACCAACCTCACACTGATGATACCCATCAAGGTTGAATCATGTCTGTGAGTGGGTTTACTGGCTTTGCATCTTACCCCAGCCTTTGCTTAAAAGCTGTGTTTAAAGCAGCATACATTGGCCTAAGGGTTGCTCTGTAATAGGAGCTTGCGATAAAAGTTGGCACTGTGTGCTCATTTGCATGTCATTTCCCAGAATCCCTTGCTGCAGTGGAAGTGCTGTGTGCTGGGTGATAATGGTGAAAGACAGGGTTGCAGACCTGTCTAAGACATGCAAATGAACATACAGGAATATTTACATATATATATATATACATATATATATACATATGATGAAGTCATCATAGATGACGAAACGCATAGGGCGTAGGGCGTGGCTAAGGCAGAGGAGACACTGTCCCACGGAGACTTTCGCTACGGGCTGAGACTAACGCAGGCAGAGAGAGGCAAAGCTAAACAGAAGTCCGGATCCCTCTCCGTTTCCCCTGGTGGTGCAGCAACCAGAAGCAGGTAGCTGAAGGTCCTGGTTCCCTGAGGGACTTCCTTTGCGGGGCACCCGACCGGGTGGACGTCACTTCCGGTAGAAGTAGACCATGCGGCTTGTGTGCAGGAGAGGACACCATTGCTGACTCGGACGCTAACATTGGCTTATGAGGGCCTATCTCATAACTGCTTGAATACCGTGTATACTTGTGAGTGGGCATTTGTCTGTTTTTATTGTTCCATAAACTGAATTGTTATACTTTAATGCACTAGGTGTGCGCCTGTTTTTTCTTTTCTTTTCTTCCATAGGTATCTATAGGGAGTTGTGATCCCTTACAAACGGGCTGCCTAATACCTGGTTGCATTCATCTGGAACGGGACTCTGTGTTTTTTAAGGTTTTTTAAGGTTTTTATGGACTTATCCATTGATTTCAATTTTTACATTACAGTACCTTGAGTTTTTTTATTTTTTCTATATTTTTTATTAAAGTTACACTTTTGGTTTTTATGTATTATCTTAAAGTGACATAGGTTTATTTTTATCATTTACCTTCCTTGGCCACCCCATTGGTTGTGCAATCACAGTTAGTTAGACGTACTCACATTTGGCAGGTTGTTTTAAATAGGCGCTCCTTCAAATATTTTTTTGTTTTGTTTTGATATATATATATATATATATACTAGCTGAGAGACCCGGCGTTGCCCGGGATGTAAATGCGTAATAGGTAGTATTATTAATAAATCGTGGAACAATAGGTGAGTATTTGTTGTAAAGGTTGGATAATAATATTGAAAAGAAAGATGGAATAAAATGTAATACGATGTTGTTTAAAAATGGTTTATTGTAAACACACAACAGTACAATGTATATTTTGGTGACATAACAGATGTAAAAATGTGAGGCGTGTGTCCTGCTAGGGTGTGAGGCGGCGGGTGGCGCGTGGGTTGTGAGTGCTGTCTGTGAGTGGGGGTCCTGCTAGGGTGTGAGGCGGCGGGTGGCGCGTGGGTTGTGAGTGCTGTCTGTGAGTGGGGGTCCTGCTAGGGTGTGAGGCGGTGGGTCAGTGATGTTGGCGGGGGGAAAGGGGAGCGGAGGGCGGGGGGAAAGGGGAGCGGAGGGCGGGGGGAAAGGGGAGCGGAGGGCGGGGGGAAAGGGGAGCAGAGGGCGGGGGGAAAGGGGAGCAGAGGGCGTGGGGGAAAGGGGAGCAGAGGGCGGGGGGAAAAAGGGGAGCGGAGGGCGGGGGGGAAAAGGGGAGCGGGGGGGGAAAGGGGAGCGGGGGAGAAAGGGGAGCGGGGGGGAGAAAGGGGAGCGGGGGGGAGAAAGGGGAGTGGGGGGGGGAGAAAGGGGAGTGGGGGGGGGGGAGAAAGGGGAGTGGGGGGGGAGAAAGGGGAGTGGGGGGGAGAAAGGGGAGTGGGGGGGAAAGGAGAATGGGGGGGAAAGGGGAATGGGGGGGAAAGGGGAATGGGGGGGGGAAGGGGAATGGGGGGGGAAGGGGAATGGGGGGGGAAAGGGGAATGGGGGGGGAAAAGGGGAATGGGGGGGAAGGGGAATGGGGGGGGGGAAAGGGGAATGGGGGGGGGAATGGGGGGGAGAAAAGGGAGTGGGGGGGGAGAAAGGGGAGTGGGGGGGAGAAAGGGGAGTGGGGGGGAGAAAGGGGAGTGGGGGGGGGGAGAAAGGGGAGTGGGGGGGGGAGAAAGGGGAGTGGGGGGGGAGAAAGGGGTGTGGGGGGGGGAGAAAGGGGAGTGGGGGGGGAGAAAGGGGAGTGGGGGGGAGGAAAGGGGAGCGGAGGGGGGGAGGAAAGGGGAGCGGAGGGGGGGAGGAAAGGGGAGCGGAGGGGGGGGGAAAGGGGAGCAGAGGGCGGGGGGAAAGGGGAGCAGAGGGCGTGGGGGAAAGGGGAGCAGAGGGCGGGGGGAAAAAGGGGAGCGGAGGGCGGGGGGAAAAGGGGAGCGGGGGGGGAAAGGGGAGCGGGGGGAGAAAGGGGAGCGGGGGGGAGAAAGGGGAGCGGGGGGGAGAAAGGGGAGTGGGGGGGGGAGAAAGGGGAGTGGGGGGGGGGGAGAAAGGGGAGTGGGGGGGAGAAAGGGGAGTGGGGGGGGAGAAAGGGGAGTGGGGGGGAAAGGAGAATGGGGGGGAAAGGGGAATGGGGGGGAAAGGGGAATGGGGGGGGGAAGGGGAATGGGGGGGGAAGGGGAATGGGGGGGGAAAGGGGAATGGGGGGGGAAAAGGGGAATGGGGGGGAAGGGGAATGGGGGGGGGGAAAGGGGAATGGGGGGGGGAATGGGGGGGAGAAAAGGGAGTGGGGGGGGAGAAAGGGGAGTGGGGGGGAGAAAGGGGAGGGGGGGGGAGAAAGGGGAGTGGGGGGGGAGAAAGGGGAGTGGGGGGGGGGAGAAAGGGGAGTGGGGGGGGAGAAAGGGGAGTGGGGGGGGAGAAAGGGGTGTGGGGGGGGGAGAAAGGGGAGTGGGGGGGGAGAAAGGGGAGTGGGGGGGAGGAAAGGGGAGCGGAGGGGGGGAGGAAAGGGGAGCGGAGGGGGGGAGGAAAGGGGAGCGGAGGGGGGGGGAAAGGGGAGCGTGGGGGGGGAAAGGGGAGCGGGGGGGGAAAGGGGAGCGGGGGGGGGAAAGGGGAGCGGAGGGCGGGGGGAAAGGGGAGCGGAGGGGGGGAAAGGGGAGCGGAGGGGGGAAAGGGGAGCGGAGGGGGGGGAAAGGGGAGCGGAGGGCGGGGGAAAGGGGAGCGGAGGGCGGGGGAAAAAAGGGGAGCGGAGGGCGGGGGAAAAAAGGGGAGCGGAGGAGGGGGAAAAAGGGGAGCGGGGGGGGGGAAAGGGGAGCAGGGGGGGAGAAAGGGGAGCGGGGGGGAGAAAGGGGAGGGGGGGAGAAAGGGGAATGGGGGGGGAGAAAGGGGAGTGGGGGGGAGAAAGGGGAGTGGGGGGGGAAAGGGGAATGGGGGGGGGAAGGGGAGTGGGGGGGGGAAGGGGAGTGGGGGGGGGAAGGGGAGTGGGGGGGGAGAGAAAGGGGAGTGGGGGGGGAGAGAAAGGGGAGTGGGGGGGGGAGAAAGGGGAGTGGGGGGGGAGAAAGGGGAGTGGGGGGAGAAAGGGGAGTGGGGGGAGAAAGGGGAGTGGGGGGAGAAAGGGGAGTGGGGGGGGAAAGGGGAGTGGGGGGGAAAGGGGAGTGGGGGGGGGAAAGGGGAGTGGGGGGGGGAAAGGGGAGTGGGGGGGGGAAAGGGGAGTGGGGGGGGGAGAAAGGGGAGTGGGGGGGGAGAAAGGGGAGTGGGGGGGGAGAAAGGGGAGTGGGGGGGGAGAAAGGGGAGTGGGGGAGGGAGAAAGGGGAGTGGGGGAGGGAGAAAGGGGAGTGGGGGGAGAAAGGGGAGTGGGGGGGGGAGAAAGGGGAGTGGGGGGGGAGAAAGGGGAGTGGGGGGGGAGAAAGGGGAGTGGGGGGGGAGAAAGGGGAGTGGGGGGGAGAAAGGGGAGTGGGGGGAGAAAGGGGAGTGGGGGGGGGAGAAAGGGGAGTGGGGGGGAGAAAGGGGAGTGGGGGGGGAGAAAGGGGAGTGGGGGGGAGAAAGGGGAGTGGGGGGGGAGAAAGGGGAATGGGGGAGAAAGGGGAATGGGGGGGGAAAGGGGAATGGGGGGGGGGAAAGGGGAATGGGGGGGGAAAGGGGAATGGGGGGGGGAAAGGGGAATGGGGGGGGAAAGGGGAGTGGGGGGGGAAAGGGGAGTGGGGGGGGGGAAGGGGAGTGGGGGTGGAAGGGGAGTGGGGGGAGGAAAGGGGAGTGGGGGGGGGGAAGGGGAGTGGGGGGGGGAAAGGGGAGTGGGGGGGGGAAAGGGGAGTGGGGGGGGGAAAGGGGACTCGCCCCCTCCCCCCGTTACCCGTGACTCGCGGCTCGCCCCCCCCCCCCCCCCCCCCCCGTTCCTCGTGACTCGCGCTCCCCCCCCTCCCCCGATGTGCCGCCCGGCTGAGTGAGGCGTGCAGGCGGTGGCAGGAAGCGCCCTGTGTGTTCCTGTGTGGGGCCTGTGTGGGGCCTGTGTGTTCCTGTGTGGGGCCTGTGTGTTCCTGTGTGTACCTGTGTGGGCCTGTGTGTTCCTGTGTGTTCCTGTGTGTTCCTGTGTGGGGCCTGTGTGTTCCTGTGTGGGGCCTATGTGGGCCTGAGGCGCGAGGCTCCGCGCCTGAAATAGGAGAGTTACTGGCAGTGGTGTAACTTACCTGAGGGGGAGGTAGCGCCGGGGAGGTAAGGGAGCGGCTGGGGTTGGAGGGCCGCGCTTCCCCTCCGTCTGGAGCCGGTGCAGGGCGGCGCACGTGATGGGGGGGGGGGGACAGAGGGGGGGGGGCGGACAGAGGGGGGGGGAGGGTGTGTGTGTGTGTGTGTCCTGTCTGTCTATCTATTGTTTTAATAAACTGTGTTATACTGTTGGTTTTAAATGTACAGGCAGGAAAACTTTTTTCTATAAGCCAGGGAAAAATCCTTTAGCATGCAAATATGCTAAGGGTGAATGAACTGAAGGTTTTTTCAATTTCGTACTTCAAAGGGCCTCTGCAGAGAGGGCGCCTCAATGTCTATGAGAAGTCCGGAGTTGAAAAGGCTGGGATATTGTGAGTGCCAGATACCGGTGTAAAGTATGCGTACTTCACAATTAGTGGCCAAACCCTAGACTCAGTGTCGCCAGGTAAGGGGCTGACCCTGGTATGCTAAGGAGCTGAGGTGTGAAGTTGACCCATGCTCCGTGCAAACCAGGAGGCAGCTCCGGGCCTTTCTGCGAAGTACTGGCAAGTCGGGGATAGGTGGGGAAAATATTCCCACGGACGGGATTGGGTGCATATGTTAAATATAGGACCGTGAACCCTATAAAAATGCCTGCAGCCCAGTTCCAGTCAGATTCACCTGATTTTAACTAAGTTCCAGCGTCTGCAGTTCCGGAGTGTGAGGGGTTAATAATATCGTAACCAAGGATCATCCCCCTCTTCTGGAATTCGTTAGAACTAAGGGTTGTAAGGATTGAACGAACTTTTACCTGTTGGCGGAAATAGAGGGCTGGCAAGTTGCGCCCCTAGCCAGGAACTGCTACACGGATCATTGTGCGCACCCACTTGCATGCGTGCAGGGGTGCCCAGAGACTTTGTTTCATTCCAAGGACAATTGTTTTCGTTTCCCCATCCCAGTAAGTGTTTTATTGAGTGTATATTGTGAAGATTTGTGTGTCTGTCTGACAAGAAATAAATTACAATTTATTTTACCCAACTTGTGTATACAACACACTTATTAAGGTTATGGTGGGTAAAAAAAGTGACAAAAACCCTCCACAGTAAAGCATATAGCAACTGTAAATATTCCTGTATATTCATTTGCATGTCTTAGACAGGTCTGCAACCCTGTCTTTCACCATTATCACCCAGCACACAGAGCTTCCACCAGCATAGCCAGCAACCAACCTCACACTGATGATACCCATCAAGGTTGAAACATGTCTGTGAGTGGGTTTCCTGGTTTTGCATCTCACCCCAGCCTATGCTTATGTAGCCCTGGTGTCCTCTGGCTCCCAGAGACCCCCTATTTAGCGAGCCGAGCGGTCGCGGGTCCCGCCGGAGTCAGAGATGGGCCCGCCGGCTGTGCGCAAAGGTTGGGGCCAGTGCAGGGAGCGCTCGGAATCCCTGGAGCCTGGCCGGCGTACCCGGCTAGTGGGGGCCGCCATGACGGGTTGCGTGAGCGTGCGCGTGATCGCGCATGCGCAGGACTAGCCAGAATGTTGCGGCGGCCATTAGGGACTCGCGCATGCGCAGGGCAAGTGCGCACGCGGCCCCAATGCCAAGACAGCCTCCCCAGTACTACAACTCCCAGGGGGCATAGCGAGGGAGACACCAGGTGCCTGATAGTGACCAATGAGGGCCAAGGATTCCCAGGCAGGGATTTAGATACAATTCGTGGGCTTGTAGTACGCAGTTCAGTTGGAGCTGGGAGCAAGAAGGGAAGGAAGGGTGCATTGAGAAAGTGGCTCCTGCCCCAGGCAATGTCCCCCAGATCCCAGGTAGGCCCCAACTCCCCACCAGGCTAGGGGGGGGCGGGGGGTGAGTCACGCTATGCCCTGTTCCTTTTTTTGCCCACCAAGTTTAATTAAATAATTATATATTTTTTCACTAAGAACCTGTGTGCCGCACTCTTAGCGTGCCGCACTCTTAGCGTGTCGCACTCTCCTGTTTTAGTCATTATATTTGGATTATAAACATACTTCCCCAGCTTGTCAGATGCGCTGTAGTTGCGTAGATGTTGTTGAGGCCGCACAGGAAGGCAGTCAGAATGATCATCAGGATAAACATGAACCTGACAAGCAGGGAGAGCCAAGTAATTAATACCTTCACAGTAATTACCAAGTCATTAATATGCACAGCGCAATTAACCTTCAGGAAGTAAGTAATTAATATGGTCACCGTAATTAACACGTGACAGGTACGTTCAATTTGTGTGTAAATGATGAATGGTTCTATTGTGAGATAATTATTGTGCATTGAATTATAAATCATTAATAAAGATTCAAACCGTTAACATGCAAAAGGTAGCCATTGAAGAAAAGTGATTAACATGCAACATGTGAAATGTCAGCAAGTGATAGGTAATGAATTCACAATATCAATGTGCAAGGACAAAGCATTATTATGCCAGGTTAGGTATTAATATGCAAGGACAGATCATTAATATGCAAGGACAGATCATGAATATGCAAGGTTAGGTATTAATATGCAAGGACAGATCATTAATATGCAAGGACAGATCATGAATATGCAAGGTTAGGTATTAATATGCAAGGACAGATCATTAATATGCAAGGACAGATCATGAATATGCAAGGCTAGGTATTAATATGCAAGGACAGATCATGAATATGCAAGGTTAGATCTTCCATATGCAAGACAAATTTATACAAATGCAAGAGGTAAAATATTTAAAAGATAGACGTAAACCATAGTTATTATAAATATAAATAATTCATTTGCAACAGCTAAACAGCTCACATTTGAGACAAATAATTACTATGTAAGATGTTATCAGTAATATGCAGAACGTGAATGTCTGTGGGAGGATAGTTACAGGTGTATATTGCTGAGGTCTGTGTGGGAGGAGAGTTACAGGTGTGTATCCCTGCGGTGTGTGTGGGGGGAGAGTTACAGGTGTGTATCCCTGAGGTGTGTGGATGGCGAGTTACAGGTGTGTATTACTGAGGTGTGTGTGTGTGGGGGAGGAGAGTTACCGGTGTGTATCCCATAGGTGCGTGTGGAAGGAGAGGTAAAGGTGTGTATCCCTGAGTTGTGTGTGGGACGAGAGTTACCGGTGTGTATCCCAGAGGTTTGTGTGGGAGGAGAGTTCCAGGTGTGTTTCCCTAAGATCTGTGTGGGAGGAGAGTTACAGGTGTGTATCACTGAAGTGTGTGTGGGAGGAGCAACTGGCAGGTAGCCCTGAGATGTGTGTGGGAGAAGAGCTACAGGTGTCTATCCCTGAGGTGTGTGGGAGAAGAGCTACAGGTGTGTATCCCTGAGGAGTGTGTGGGAGGAGAGTTACAGGTGTGTATCCCTCAGGTGTGTGTGGGAGGAGAGTTACAGGTGTGTATCCCTAAGATCTGTTGTGGGAGGAGCTCCCAGCATGTTGACCTGAGTTGTGTGTGGCAGGAGAGTTACAAGTGTGTATACCTGAGGTGTCTGAGAAGAGTTACTGTGTGTATCCCTGAAGTGTGTGTGGGAAGAGAGTTACAGGTGTGTATCCATGAGGTGTGTGTGGGAGGAGCGTCACAGGTGTGTATCGCTGAGGTGCATGTGGGAGGAAAATTACAGGTGCGTATCCCTCAGGTGTGTGTTAGATGAGAGTTAAAGGTTGTATCCCTGAGGTGTGTGTGGAAGGAGAGTTAAAGGTGTGTGGTAAGAGAGTTACAGGTGTGTATCCCTGAGGTGTGTGAGAGGAGAGTTACAGTGCTTATCCCTGAGGTGTGTGTGTGTGTGTGTGTGTGTGTGTGTGTGTGTGTGTGTGTGTGTGTGTGTGTGTGTGTGTGTGTGTGTGTGTGTGTGTGTGTGTGTGTGTGTGTGTGTGTGTGTGTGTGTGTGTGGAGAGTTACAGGTGTGTATCCCTGAGGTGTGTGTGTGAGAGGAGAGATTACAGTGCTTATCCCTGAGGTGTGTGTGTGTGAGGAGAGTTACAGGTATGTATCCCTGAAGTGTGTGTTGGAAGAGAGTTACAGGTGTGTATCCCTGTGGTGTGTGTGTGTGTGTGTGTGGGAGGAGCGTTACAGGTGTGTATCGCTGAGGTGCATGTGGGAGGAGAGTTAAAGGTGTGTATCCCTCAGGTGTGTGGGAGGACAATTACAGTTGCTTATCCCTCAGGTGTGTGTCAGATGAGAGTTAAAGGTGTGCATCCCTGAGGTGTGTGTGGAAGGAGAGTTCTAGGTGTGTATCCCTCATGTGTGTGTGTGTGTGGGAGGAGAGTTACATGTGTGTATCCCTAGGATATGTTGTGGGAGGAGCTACTACCAGGTAGCCCTGAGGTGTGTGTGGCAGGAGAGTTACAGGTGTGTATCCCTGAGATGTGTGTGGGAGGAGAGTTACAGGTGTGAATCCCTGAGGTGTGTGTGTGAGGAGAGTTACATGTGTGTATCCCTGAAGTGTGTGTGGGAAGAGAGTTACAGGTGTGTATCCCTAGGATATGTTGTGGGAGGAGCTACTGGCAGGTAGCCCTGAGGTGTGTGTGGCAGGAGAGTTACAGATGTGTATGCCTGAGGTGTGTATGGGCGGGGAGTTACAGGTGTCTATCCTTGAGGTGTGTGTGGGAGGAGAGTTACATGTGCGTTTCCCTCAGGTGTGTGGGATGAGAGCTAAAGGTGTGTATCCCTGAGGTGCGTGTGGGAGGAGAGTTACATGTGTGTATCCCTAGGATATGTTGTGAGAGGAGCAACTGGCAGGTAGCCCTGAGGTGTGTGTGGAAGGAGAGTTACAGGTTTGTATCCCTGAGGTGTGTGGGAGAAGAGCTACAGGTGTGTATCCCTGAGGAGTGTGTGTGGGAGGAGAGTTACAGGTGTGTATCCCTCAGGTGTGTGTGGGAGGAGAGTTACAGGTGTGTATCCCTAAGATCTGTTGTGGGAGGAGCTCCCAGCATGTAGACCTGAGTTGTGTGTGGCAGGAGAGTTACAAGTGTGTATACCTGAGGTGTCTGAGAAGAGTTACTTGTGTTTATCCCTGAAGTGTGTGTGGGAAGAGAGTTACAGGTGTGTATTCCTGAGGTGTGTATCCATGAGGTGTGTGTGGGAGGAGCGTCACAGGTGTGTATCGCTGAGGTGCATGTGGGAGGAAAATTACAGGTGCGTATCCCTCAGGTGTGTGTTAGATGAGAGTTAAAGGTTGTATCCCTGAGGTGTGTGTGGAAGGAGAGTTAAAGGTGTGTGGTAAGAGAGTTACAGGTGTGTATCCCTGAGGTGTGTGAGAGGAGAGTTACAGTGCTTATCCCTGAGGTGTGTGTGTGTGTGTGTGTGTGTGTGTGTGTGTGTGTGTGTGTGTGTGTGTGTGTGTGTGTGTGTGTGTGTGTGTGTGTGTGTGTGGAGAGTTACAGGTGTGTATCCCTGAGGTGTGTGTGTGAGAGGAGAGATTACAGTGCTTATCCCTGAGGTGTGTGTGTGTGAGGAGAGTTACAGGTATGTATCCCTGAAGTGTGTGTTGGAAGAGAGTTACAGGTGTGTATCCCTGTGGTGTGTGTGTGTGTGGGAGGAGCGTTACAGGTGTGTATCGCTGAGGTGCATGTGGGAGGAGAGTTAAAGGTGTGTATCCCTCAGGTGTGTGGGAGGACAATTACAGTTGCTTATCCCTCAGGTGTGTGTCAGATGAGAGTTAAAGGTGTGCATCCCTGAGGTGTGTGTGGAAGGAGAGTTCTAGGTGTGTATCCCTCGTGTGTGTGTGTGTGGGAGGAGAGTTACATGTGTGTATCCCTAGGATATGTTGTGGGAGGAGCTACTACCAGGTAGCCCTGAGGTGTGTGTGGCAGGAGAGTTACAGGTGTGTATCCCTGAGATGTGTGTGGGAGGAGAGTTACAGGTGTGAATCCCTGAGGTGTGTGTGTGAGGAGAGTTACATGTGTGTATCCCTGAAGTGTGTGTGGGAAGAGAGTTACAGGTGTGTATCCCTAGGATATGTTGTGGGAGGAGCTACTGGCAGGTAGCCCTGAGGTGTGTGTGGCAGGAGAGTTACAGATGTGTATGCCTGAGGTGTGTATGGGAGGAGAGTTACAGGTGTCTATCCTTGAGGTGTGTGTGGGAGGAGAGTTACATGTGCGTTTCCCTCAGGTGTGTGGGATGAGAGCTAAAGGTGTGTATCCCTGAGGTGCGTGTGGGAGGAGAGTTACATGTGTGTATCCCTAGGATATGTTGTGAGAGGAGCAACTGGCAGGTAGCCCTGAGGTGTGTGTGGAAGGAGAGTTACAGGTTTGTATCCCTGAGGTGTGTGTGGGAGAATTACATGTGCGTATCCCTCAGGTATGTGGGATGAGAGTTAAAGGTGTGTATCCCTGAGGTGTGTGTGAGGAGAGTTACAGGTGTGTATCCCTGAAGTGTGTGTGGGAAGAGAGTTACAGGTGTGTATCCCTGAGGTGTGTGTGGGAAGAGAGTTATAGATGTGTATCCCTGAGGTGTGTGTGTGGGAGGAGAGTTACAGGTGTGTATCGCTGAGGTGCATGTGGGAGGGGAGTTAAAGGTGTGTATCCCTGAAATGTGTGTGGTAAGAGAGTTACAGGTTTGTATCCCTGAGGTGTGCGTGGGAGGAGAGTTACAGGTGTGTATCATTGAGGTGTGTGTGTGGGAGGAGAGTTACAGGTGTGTATCCCTCAGGTGTGTGTGGGAGGAGAGTTACAAGAGTGAATCCCTGAGGTGTGTGGAAGGAGAGTTACAGGTGTGTATCCCTGAGGTGTGTGGGAGGAGAGTTACAGGTGTGTATCCCTGAGGTGTGTGGGAGGAGAGTTACAGGTGTGTATCCCTGAGGTGTGTGTGGGAGGAGCTATCAGTGGGTAACCCGGAAGTGCGTGTGTGAGGAGACTTACAGGTGTTTCCCCTAAGATCTGTGTGGGAGGAGAAGCTGACAGGTAGCCCGGAGTTGTGTGTGTGTGTATGTGTGTGTGTGTGTGTGTGTGTGTGTGTGTGTGTGTGTGTGTGTGTGTGTGTGTGTGTGTGTGTGTGTGTGTGTGTGTGTGTGTGTGTGTGTGTGTGTGTGTGTGTGTGTGTGTGTGTGTGTGTGTGTGTGTGTGTGTGTGTGTGGAGTTACAGGTAATTTCTGTGGGATAAGAATTCTGACATTATTGGGATGTGAGATTTATGATTTAGATGCACACAAGTGGCAGCTTCTCCTCACCTTATCATATCATCGATCATCTTGCCAATGGATATCTGCAGGGTTCCCAGGGTCTCATGGGCAGGCAGGATATATGCCAGACGGGTAAAGCTTAGCATACTCGTCACTGCAAACAGGACCTCAGCTATGAACTGCGGGTCCTCTTTGTCCCAATCCTGCCTCTCTGCAAGAGTCAGGACAAGAGGGAGCAGTAATGAGACTCTTTCAGTATACACCCTTCTCAACACTAACAACTAATCTATCCTGTGCACGGGTAACAAATACAGTAGTTAGTATAATTCCATAATAAACTGTAGAGAATAAATATTCTAAGGCTTTCGTTCACACTCAGGATGCATATTAAGAAACCGCCGTCAGTCTCGAAACATCAAACATTTTACATATGGACAGGCAAGTCATTTTGTAACCTTGTACGTTTGATGTTTAGTGAGTGTCTCCAGGGCAGGCACATTAGTGGCACTTCTGAAAATCACTGAATATACCATTTTAGCTCGTGAATATGGCTGGTCACAATCACGGCTCTGTGAGATTTCCTAGGTAAAAGGGTTAATACAACAAAATTCCAATTTATAGAAACAGATGCACCTTACTTTTACCATGCATTTTTTATTCTATATATATCTGTATCACTGTATATGTTTTATTTATTCGATATATTACATAGTCACATAATAGATGAGGTTGAAAAAAAGACATATGTGCATCAAGTTCAACCTATGCTAAATTTAGACGACAGATACTTATCCTATATTACAGTATTTTGATCCAGAGTATGGCAAACAAAAAACCCCAGTGACACATCATCAACTGCTGTTTCATAAGGAAAACATATTGATAATATATTGCAGCTAAATTTAAACTTTCCCAGGGAAGGATACGTATTATGAGGGGTATATATACACATATACTGTATATGTTTGGGGTATATACTGTATATGTTTGGAGTGGTAAGCAGCTTAGCTACCCACCCAGTTAGATAGGCTGAAGTAAAATGTGGAGTAGGTTTTTCTTTTATGTTTTGTGTTACAGTGTTTAAAGGAACAGGCATAATAAAGCCTTATTTTAATTTCACCTTAAGACCGGTCTCCATTGCATACCTCTGCACACATCTCTTATAAAAAATACTTCATAAAACTACACTTAGTAAATCTTTTTGCCAGCTGTGAATGTTCCACTTGTGTGATATTTAAGACAAACTTGTCCCTTCGACTTCTGAAAATGAACATGATTCTCTGCATAATGAAAATAAGGGATGCATATCACAGTATATCACAATATATTGCATTATATTGCATTATATTGCAGTTTTCCCATAGGATTTAATGGCAATGCCACACAGCACCATGACAGGAGGCCAATGATGCATCTCACATCTCAGAACTTGTTTCATAGTCACAGTCATGGTGACAATCCCCAGGCCAGTCTCACCTAATTTGGTATAGTAGAAACACACATCGGAGTTGGGTGCGTCCACGCAGGCCATGGATCCCTTCACATTGACCAGAACTCGCAGTGAGAAGGAAGCCAGGTACAGGCTGATGGTTACAATGTCCAAGAAGTTCCACCAGTCCAGAAAGTAGCTCTTCAAGCCTTCAATCCAGACCTCCTTGCACTCGTGCCAGAGGAAACCTGCCACCGACGGTGATTAAATATATAAAAGAAGAACATTACATGCAGAAGATTCCAGAGAGGTCCAAAAGTGTATCCTCCTGGCTATTTCTCAGTCAAATAAAAAGTATAGTACAGGTAGTCCTCGTTATCCAACGTTTCACTTTACAACGAATGGCATATCCAATGCTTTACAATGCAAGCCTAAGGGCCGTTTTTCGACACCGGAATGCAATATCCAACGCTGGCCACCACTTTACCATGGCTTCACTATCCAACGCTCCTTCTAGAACGGATTCCGTTGGATAACCGAGGACTGCCTGTAGTATCTGCTTGTCTTTATTTCCATCTTCACATAGAATAGGAGACACATCTAGTTACTAATCTCATTTGACAGAGAGGGGGGGGGGGAAGGGTGAGAAGTATACAATTATATTTAAATACAACAGCCAGAAAAGATGATGGTACTGTATAAACTAAAGGATCACTCCAATGCAATATTCCAGTGAATGCCCCTTATTAAGAGAGCCCCTAACACAACGTTAAAAATAAAGCCTTAATTGAAACTTCTCTGGAATTGGATACATAAGTCTCAGACACTACTGAGCACTTGACAGATTTTATCGACTTTACCTATCAGATGTATGTGTTTTTAGGTGTTTAAAATAGGAATATTTTGTTTGTTTTACCTCTGGCTGTAACCTATATATGACATGCAAAGCCACTGGCACATCTGGACCTTTAATCCTGCATCAAATACTGCAGTGTTTGTCTTTGCTATTGATTAATTCCGGGGTGTGCAAACTTTTCCCTGTGCGCACCCCAAGTGACCCTTTGGCGCCATTTGACGCTGGGTTACCTGGACGACGTGTTGCTGGAATGGAAGGTAAGTGTATTACAGAGGCCTTGCACGGTGCCCCGGCATTTAATTTATCTGCCTGGGGGGAGAGCACAGGACCTCTATAACTGCCACGCCCCTGCCCCCCCCCCAGATAATCTATCGCCCCCCAGTTTGCGCACCGCTGGATTAATTCATCATTAAAGCTGCAGTTCAGTCTTTTTTTTAAATTTTTTTTTTTTACTTCAATAGTTTCATGTGGGCAATCTCTAATTACCTAAAGAACTGTATAGCTGCCGGTCAATTCGTTCTCCGTCTATTGATCGGCGAAATTTGGTGACATAATTAGTGAAGGGATCTGTTTATATTCTGCTTCAGTCCGTCAGTGGAAGCTCATGAATATTCATGAGCACTTCCTGCACTGACATGTGCTAGAGGGAGGGCAGTGCTGACAAAGGGGTGTGCCAGGGCTTGTGACAGGACATGAAGGGGCAGTGCCTTAGCAAATGCTTGTTAAAATAGAATACAAGAAAATTGGTCTTTAAAAGTTGTTGTTTTTTAAAACAGAAAATGCTAAAAGTATTTTTTCTTACTACAGAACTGATTTATTAAAAAAAACACACATGCAGGATATTGACTGAACTGCAGCTTTAAATAAATATTGTTTTACTTACAGTATTTAACCAACAAATAATAGCCATTGCATCAAATTAAACTCTATTTAGGCAGGTTCTTTACTATGCCTCAAACCTTTGCCATATCTTTTACACATCTTTTCTGCAGGGTTCCCCACCAGAGGCGGCGACGGCATGACTGACATTTATGTATTACTGGGAAGTGCTTTGGAATTGAAAGGCGCTATGTAAATACAAGATATACTAGGACATATTTACTAAACGGTGCTATGCAATAAGTCACCTGCTAGCGCCGGCAGATAACCTAGAGTCCAATTATGTGAGTGTCTTCTGGTGCTGGAAGGTGTCTCATGGCTTAGCACTGCTTAGTAAATATGGGCCCCTGTGTCCATACAGAAACAGGTCATCTAGAGACCAACCTGCCACCCAGATCATGTGTAAGGAGTTCTCCCAGATGGTTTGGCTTCTGCCTTCGAATATGTCATGTCTCCTCTCCATTATAAGGGACTCCACCAGGAGGAAGATCAGGAACCACAGGTAAGAGGCAGAATGAAGGAGGAACTTTATCACTGGGATCTTCAGGATTTTACCGACCTGGGTCACATTAAGAGTCAAATTGTTAGTCTACCTGTCAGCTGTCCTGGCGTAGGTTGCAGGCTCTGCACTTTAATGCCGCAAGAAAAAGTTTAAAGCCGCAGTCAGTGATGATCACGGTTTTATTTTTTTTCACTTGGAATTGCATGTATTTATTGTGTATTACAGGGGAAAGGGTAGGAGAAAACAAAAAGGTGGCTAGGAGGGGTAAGAGGGAACCTAATGGTAAGATATGTCAACGTAGCAAAATTGCAGAACCCACCCACGAGGATTAAACTAGCATGCTACATTGTGTTTTATACATTAGTCCCAACAAAGTTATTTTCATTATAATGCCAATAAAACGATGACAGCTAAAGACCACCTTCCCTATAACAGACATGTTTGGCTATTAGGGTTAAGGTCTTTCTCGTTACGCAGCCACGGGTAGAGATGGGCAAACTCGTCAAAATCCAATCCACACACGGAAATCCAAAGGCGGATTGGGCGCTAGCAAATTCGTCCGGAGACATCCTAATCCGCCATTGGATGGGTGAGAGGGCGAAGGAGTGCGAGAGAAACCCTATTATACAAATGCAGCAAGACTTACTGTTTCCGTGACTGCTAGAAACCAAGGACAATTCCCAGGAATTTCTTTGCCTGTTCGCGACACGGTGACCGCGGGTGACCCCCGGCGACCTTAGTACTTTGCAGTAATGATAGGTGGTGCTAGTGTGTAATCTAAATTCAATTCCCTTATTCCCATAACCCTGTTTAAAAGCTAAAAAAAAAACTTCAGACGACTAAAACGTATTTATAAATGATGACATTTTTATTCAAGTCAATTAGAGAGACATAACAAAGACTTTGGAAAATAATACAATCTTCTTACAATAATACAATCTTCTTCAAGCAACATCATCTTCGGCCTGTCTCTTGTACAGTTTCACCTGTAAGATAAATCGAGAAAAAATATATGCACTAATTAAACTGTGCTACTGTGTCCGTACACTGCTTGGCATGCGCACTGCAAGTAAACTGTATGGAATGCATATGCGTTCCATTGAATTTTAGCGCATGCGTGGTACAGGTACAGGTATATGCCAATTGAATGGAATGCATACATTACCTTAATTATCCAATAGTGATGTTCTGTCTCGCTGGATGTAGTTTCTACACAAAAAAGGTTTGACGTTGATCAATAATTGCACCCCCCCCCCCGACTTATTTAAACGTAAACTATCAGTTTAAAAATGTCATGTTTTCATCAGTTTCAGTCACTGATTACTCCAGTCCTCAGATGCCTTAAAAGTCAGTTAACAGTGTCTTCCACTGTCTTGAATTCTGCAGTAGTGCATTTACACTGCTTCCCAAGTTAATCTAAAATAGGTCTCTTCAAATTGTTTGGAAAAGTTTTCTTATCACAGGATCCATCAAAGTTCACGTCTGACCTACTTGGTATAACGCCGAAAAGGCACATGATGTTGGCGTATTAAATCACGCAAATAAATGTGGCTGTTCTCTGCAGCATATCTCTCCAAAGTTTCCCTGGGTATTATGGCAAGAGGGATGTCATCTGATCCTCACGGACTGGGATACAGGTGCGTTTAAGCTTCCATGGTTCAGGTCCGCAGGTGTGCTTTGCCAAACAGGTACAGGTAACTAAGAAAAAAACAGTGTGATCCGTGTAAAAAAAATATTTAAAAAAAACTCCACTCCAAATGTTTGGAACTTACAAGAAATCTTCTTGGCAGAGGTGTAAAAAAGTGGATATGTGGAGCGGACCCCTGGACATCCCCTCCGTAGCCCAAACTGTAACCGTGGATGAAAGCTGCTTCCTTATATACTATCATAGTGGTAAACTAAATAGGATCTGAAAGCTACATAGTATAGACAATAAAAATACAATAAGAACTATAAGAACTAGAAAAACAACTCTAAAAGGTTCATATTAAAAGGGACTCAAAAAATGGAACAAAAATATAAGCGAATTCTCAAAATAATTAAAAAGAAGTAATCTTATACAATATGAGAAAAATAAAGACAGAAAACAAATGGAGAGAGATGGTCACATTTATCACACAATACAGCAATCAAGAGGACAAAAATTAAGAAAATCATTCATAAAAATTGGGGTATTTTATGAAAAGACCAAATATTAAAATTAATCAAATCCCCTAAGCCAAATGTTATTTTTTTTTAAAAATCAGAAGCCTGAAAAGTAAGATTGCTCCGAGTCAGATATCTAAAATAGATAAAGAAAAGGGATGGTTGAATAATGGACCAAAAGGATTTTTGAAGTGTTTTTAGTGTAGCGGATGTGCACTTAATGATAAGACACCGAGGTGCACACAAGATTTTACATCTACAGTAGTACTGATGGGAGAAAATACAATATAAAAGAGTTAATAACGTGATAATACGTGGGCAGGGGCACTCTTTCTAGTAAGGTCTGTTATGGGAGTGGTAATTGTGGAATAGTTTGGGATGAAGTGACGGTAATAAGCCACTAAACCCAAAAGAGCACGTACTTGTGTTTAAGCCCGCGGGGATGGGACTCCTTTCAAGGCAGCTATCTTACTGGTCAGTGGCCTTACCTTCCCACCCCAAATGGCATAGCTGAGGTACTTTGTTTCGGCCTTCCCACGCGCGCATTTCTTAGGGTTGGTCGGTGAGCCCTGCCTCTCTCTGGTGAGGACTGTTTTTAGCTTGTTTAGATGGGCCCGCCAGTGTTTACTGTAAATTACGATGTTATCTAGGTGTAACGATGTTTCTGGACCCTCCTGACCCACCCAATCTCAGATTTAGGTGCCTTCCTCTGCGGAGTAACTTCACACTCACACACAAGGGTTCTTGTGAATAAGGGCATCTTTATTGATGGTTCAGGCAGACTGCCCCTCACAGCGGTCAGCTCAGCCGCTCATTCTTCTACAGCCTGTCCTTCAGAAGAATCTGCCCTCCCAATGGAGTAGGATCACCTCTCCCCTCAGGGAGATCACCACCTGTGCCAGGCCCCTGTGCCAGGTCCCTTACTGCTGCAGATCTTGATTACTTTAACTGATCTCTATATAACCACTCTCTTGAACTCCTACTTGAACTTGAACACTCATCTTCCACCTTGAACCTTGCACTTGAACACTAACTTTTGGGCAGTGCTGTGTCTTATATACCTTAAGAAACAGCCACATCTCTGATGTCACTAACAGTGGACTCAGAGCATGTTACCACTCCCCTTGAATACATATGACACCTCACAAGGGTGTGAGGGCAAACCTCCATGATTGATGCTGGCAATCCTGTATATTTACCAGGCTTACTGCCAGCATGAGAGAGAACTGTATACCATTTTTAAACATGGCTACATTGGTTAGGCTGCTGCATAAGCCCTATGTGGTCTTTGAACTTTATCCATGAGTCTCTGGAACGTGGCCAGGGCTCCATGCAGACCACATAGCATAGTGACTAACTGGTACTGTATAAAGACAAGGGGTTAGCAAAGGCAGTCTTGGATTTGGATTCCTTCTCTAAAGGTATTTCGGAGTATCCTTTTGTGAGGCCAAGCATAGATATATAGTCTGCTGTTCAAAGAAGTCCAGCAATTCATCCATCCTCGTCATTGAGTACTGTATGCATCAAACCTGGATACCGCATTTACCTTTCGGAGGTCCACACAAAACCTCACCTTCCCATCTGGTTTAGGGTCAAGGAATATGGGACACAACATTAACTGCAGAATTCCTCAATCATGCCCGGATTTATCATTTCTTATAACTCCTTCTCTACAAGCTTTCAGATAACCTGTAGGGGCTGGGCCATACTTTTACCCCATGTTCTGTCTCTATCATATATGAAACAAAATTTGTCTGCCCTGGGAGATCAGAAAAAACATACCTGAATTATTCCAACACCTCTACCAAGTCCCCTCTCTGTTCAGAGGTTAACTAACTTCCCATAAGGATTTGGTGGCAATCAAAGGTGCTCCCCCTGTGGAGGCTGAAGACCCAGATCAGTTTCCCCTTCCACAGGGTGGATGAACAGAGATCGCTGCACCTTCCAGGGTTTCAGTAAGTTTACATGGTACATTTGTTTACCCTTCCTGGACTCTGGTTGGGAGATCTGGTAATTCACGTCTCTCATGCGGCACAGTACTTCAAATGGGCCCTGCCATTATGCTAGGACTTTACTCTCACAAGTAGATAAAAGCAACATCACTTGGTCCCCAGGTTGGAACACCCTCATGCGAGAATTTTGGTTATAATGTCTCTCCTGTCTGTCTTGAGCACATCTAAGATTTTCCCTTGCACACTGGCCCACCATATCTAGGAGGTTCGTAAGGTCTAACTCATATTGAAGGGCATTCTTAGAAGGGGACTGCTGTTCCTCACAGGACTCCTTTAGGAGGTCTAGAATACCCCGTCTTGGTGGCCATATGAGATAAAATTGGGAGAACACTCATGGAGGCCTGGATAATTTCTCGCACTGCAAAAAGCAGAAAGGGGAGAATGTCATGCCAAACTCTCTTTCAGAGTCTACAAATTTCCTTAACATACACTTTAGAGTTCGGTTAAACCTTTCTACCAATCCTTCAGTCTATGGAAGGTAGACCGATGTCCGAACTGACATCCTGCATCAGTTTAGCCACAAAATGTGTCCCTTGGTCTGTTAACATTACCCGGGGAAGTCTGACCTGTGAGAACAGCTCCAACAACTTGTTGGCTACCTGCTTAGCAGTAGCTGCCCTAAGGGAAAATGCCTCATGGTATCTTGTTGCATAATTATCTATCACCAGAATAAACCTGTGTCCCTTTGCAGAGGGTTCTAGAGGTCCTACCAGGTTTACCCCAATCCTTTCAAAGGGGACTGTGACAAGGACTTAACCCCTGTCTAAATATGGCTCCAAATAGGAAGCCTATATCTGACTGATGAGTCCAGCAGGGAGCTAGTTAATTGCAGCTACAGACAATTATACAGTCTCCACTTGGCTCATGAGTCAGGTAGAAAAACCTCCTGCTTAAGCTAACGGAGATCTCTTGAGCACTAAGGAGGTGTGTGCTGCCAGAGTGGAATCCCAGGGAACCAGACCCACTATTCCAGGACCCAGCGGACTCTGGAACCAGACAGAGGGGGCACCCCACGGATACCAACCCAGACCCAGACTGAAGAAAAGAGTCCCTGGTAACAGGTACCTCTTTAGACTTTGGGTAAGAGGTTGGTAAGAGGCTTATCCTCCCAGCCTTGCAGATAGGGATTGGGAAGTGCAAGCCATTCTTTACAAAGGGATAGGTCTGTTTTGTTTATTTTGCATGCTGCCTTAAAGCTGTATTGTTTGAAGATATGGGCTAAATAAAAGCCAATGTTTATTTCCCCCAAATCTATGTTCCCCTGGTTATACCTCTGCACTCGTCTCCTCCATGGACCGAGACCAAGGATAGAACCAAGGGGGCTGGCTTTTTTCCCTTCTGGTCGGTTAGTTGGCATACAGGAAATGCCTCACATAATTTGGTAATATCAACATGTTCTCCTGGCCAGAAAAAACATGACAAAATGCGGTCAATGGTTTTATCTTGCCGAAGTGACCACCCCATGGGAGAGTATGGGCCAGGGTGAAGTCTGCTTTAACAAACACCTTAGGGACTAACATTTGTCTGTTGACCTCCCCTGTTTGTGTTTGTTTTTTCACCCTATACAGAACATAATTAAATAATTCAAATGAGGGAATGTCATCACACCTTGTGCATTCAATACATTGTCATTGGCTTTACCCACCTTTTCATATGGTCTAGCAAGGACCGGGTCTTCCCTATGCCTCTGGCGGAAATCAGGAAGTGACAGCTCTGGTAAAGCTCCAGGCTTTGTTTCTCCCTCCTTCTGGACATTCCCAGTCATTACATTTGATTTATGTGTATTAGTACTGTTACTTGTAGTCCCAGATTTTTTTTTAACTAGTCCTGTTTGTCACAGCATCTCTAACTCCAAGACTTCAGAACCCAGTGTCTACGGGGGAACATCTCAGCAGAAAAAGGGGAGAGTTCACTGGGCTTCTCCTGTACAGGAGAAGGAGATTCCTCCTGTGATGGAGCCAGTAGACTAGGGAAATAGGGCCAGTCTCGGCCGAGCAAGACTGGGGCAGGGAGACAAAGAGCAACTCCTACTTGTAACCTGGCCACCCAACCCTTTACCTGTAGCAGGATGTTGGCATTTTGGTACCATTTTGTATCGCCATGTATACATTCTATGCTCCATGGGGAGTCATAGTAAAGCACTTCGGGTGGTATATGTTCCTGGAAGACAAGGGTTTCCCAAAGCCCGAAGCCACAAGGGCTTGGACAGATTTACCCCCAACCAGGACTGAAAGTAGCCACAGTTTGGAGTTTTCCTCCGGGAAGACTGAGGTTATGGTCCTGCCAAAGGAACAATCCATCTGTGGGCACTCCATAGGATTGTGGCCCTGTTCCCCACAGGTGGAATACGGAGACGGCTCTTTCAGGAGGGTTGACATGGATACATCACCGCTGGATGGGAGACTGGAGAGTAGGAACTGGGTGGAGCTTGTGTGCGACATCCTCTGAAGCTTCCCTCTTTTGGTGATGAGCCGACATCAGAAAGCAGACGAACGTCTCGGGGGTACTAGCGACATTATCAGGCTTGGTGGTGTGCCCACGGGAGAGTCAAAGAAAGTCAAGTAGTGTTGCTCACCAGAAGTAAAATGCCAAGCAAATGTAAGCGGAGTGGATAGAAGACAGAGTCAAGGAGAAGAAGTCCAGGGCTGGCAGAAATAGTACGAAGTCAGGGGGCAAGCCGAAGTGAGGAACCAGGTAATTCAATAGTACAAGCAAACAGCAGCAGGGAGCAACACAGCTATCTCACATGTAGCAGGAAAGTTGTGAAGCAGAAAAGAGACTTAGAGGTGCTTTTTTATAACAGCTGAGAGGCTAAAGCCCAGGAAACAGGCCATACAAGCTGAGAAGTGTAACACTGTCAAGCGCTCAGGCGTGTTACTGGGTGAGTACAACACCTTGTGGTGTTAATGGCTGTGGGGAGAAACAAAACGGAGCATGGAGAAAAACCTCTATGAAAGTCGGGGCTCAGGGGCAGTAAGCTTACCCCTGTCAGCTCATCCGTCTTGAGTCTTGTTGCTCCTTAGCTTCGGTTCCCGCAGCGTGCATTCGGCAGGGAAAGCATGCGAAGAAAGGGAGAAGATGTCCGGTGCCACAGCAAACAGCAAGTCTGACTCCAACTCCGGTAGTAGTACAAAAAGCTTTATTGAACACACACTAAAACAGCAGACTGCAACACAGCCTCCTCCTCTATGCGTTTCACGCTGAGATAGCGCTTCGTCTGGGAGTCCAGGAAGTCAGTAGTTGAAGACGATATGCCACTGGGTTGATCTTCTGAGTGATCAAAAATGTATGAGAAAACTTCCTTGGTGTGTTTCTCAACGGAAGATCCCGAGTAGACAGCTACACTCGATTTCCTCGTTGGTACACCGGCACAGGCGTCCTGTGACTATCCACAAATCTCTTGTAATTGATTTTAGCTTGACGCAAGTGTTGAGCCAAAGTCAGATGAACTTTCTGGACTGAAGACTCCAAAGAAGAGACAGCGACCTGGGATGTTAATTTGTTGCGGTTTCCAGGTGCTAGTCTGGAAACCATTGGAGCATGTGCCAGGGGGTTGTGGGCTCACTGGAGTGGTGCTGCCCAGTTACCGGAGCTTAGGAGTGGGACCCCCCCTGGTATAAAAGATGGCTCCCTTCCAAATGTAGTAGGAGTGTTTCAGTGTAGCCTGCTCCTTAGGGAGTAGGCAGGATTCTACTTTGCCCCATCAGGGGGTAAGACTAGCCCAGGGTCCTCAAGCTCCTGGGGGCCTAGTCAAGGGAAGAAGGCATGCAAGCTGCGGGGGATAGGTACTGTAAATATCTATATGACTGCATCTATCTTGCATGAGAAGGCTGAAGGATTGTATGAGCTGGTCCACCAATAAATCCGTTTTTACCTTTCCTGGCCTGTGACTATCTTACTACAAAGGTTCCTGTGGGGATGAATCCCTGCCCCTGGCAGAGCCCTGCAGGATGGAGGCGCTGCACCATCCTGAAAACCTGTCCTGTTATCCTACTCTCTATACCATCGTGGAGGCTCTGTCCTCCTGAGAGCCAGCAGGTGAGCACCACAGCACCATAACTTCATAGTAACCACAGATCGCCCTTAGGGGGGGATAGGGGTGTTACACTTCTTTGCTTTAATAAACAAATTACAAAACAACATTATTCATAAGAACTTCAACATTACGTTTTTCACAGAAAAAAAATTATATTTATTAATTACTTGAATGACCTTAAAGAAAATAGTGTCTTATACAAAGCTGTCTTCATCTTTCCCCCGCTCTGGGTGTCCGTGAAATATATATATTTAAAAAAAAAAACCCTCTTAACTCCCTCCCTCTAAACTACAGGGCCCTCTCCTTGGCTGGTGGTTGCGGACTTGCTGGACTGGTTGGGACCTCTTCCTCATGTCGGAGGTGGAGGAGAGCTCAGGGTCGGGCATCACGTGGGAGGTGGATGGAGCCTCTTCCTCTCCGGAGGAGTAAGATACGGAATTCTGGCTGCAGTTTTAAAAGAAACCAAAAGTCATTTAATACGCACACTCTGCATCTTTTTTGTGCATACTATTGTATGAAGCAGTAACACGGTCAACTCTCTATACTTGATACACTGACAGTACTGCACACCACACTTGGTACAACACACAGACAATGATACTCACAGGATCAGTGAACAATATCCTCCAATTCCCATCCAGCACCTCGTAGTTGCCTTCCCTCTCGTCCAGCCATAACGGGGGGTCATTGCCCCCATCGAAATGGTGCCAAGGAGGCTGCCCGTGCTCCTCCTGCTGGCTGCTCAGAGGCAGCAGAAGGAGCGCCTTAGCTTGGCCAGTGTCCCTCTAGAAAATATAAAAGTTATACAGAGTTTAAATGCTAAAGTATACTGTATATATCATGGGTCCCCAACCTGTCTATCACAAGCAACCGGTAGCTCACCAGCTGCCAGTGAGTAGCTCGCCACCGGCTTCCACCACCCCTAAGCAGTGCCACCCTGTACGGAGCAACAGTGCTAGAGCAGTCGGTCAAATTGGTGCAAGGGGAAGGCAGTGGTGTGCGAGCAGCAATGGTGCGACGCCGGCCTGGCACCACTGTGACCCCATGTCAGTGCCAAGGTGATTGCGCACGCGCTTCCTACACTGAAGCTCGCCACCCAACCCCTTGCATTTTAAGAGCGTGTGCGCCAGGGCGGGAAGGACCACCCGCACGCCTCAGACAGCCACCCGTTAAAGCTGCCCTGCATCTGCTGCTCTACTCCTCCACAATTCTCCGCCCCAAATAATCTCCCCTTGTTGAAATCATGGATGCAGAGGCAGGTCCATCCAAAAGGCAAAAGACCTACTATTTCCATCCAGAGCGGGAGAACGATTTTCTGTTTACAAACATTAAAGACAAGTGTGTATGCTTAATCTACGGAGTCAGAGTTGCAGTGGGGAAAAAGAGCGACGTCGAGGGGCATTTTGCAACAATGCACATGTATTTTTGAGAGTAATCAATCTCAATCAACCAATCAAGAAAGCTACTGCGGCAGCAGAGGCGAGTTTTATTAGACATGTTTTATTAGCTCGGGATCATTTTCGTTGATCAGAAGTAGCTCTTATTACAGACCAGGATGGAGACCCCTGGTATATATCATTTGTACATAAAGACAACAGGCCATTATTAGAGTAAGCCCCGTATTCACACTCTGCTTGGGAAAACTGCCACCCAGACACGGTCCATCATGTCTCAGTACTGCCGTGGGAACGCAGGAACGTGGAGATGCTCTGTGGGTTCCCTGTGGGCTCTGTGGGCCGCCCTAGACATCTGCCTGCCATCTTAGACATTATTAGAAATGTCTTGCAGGGGGATGGGGGCATTTCATTGCTGCTCTTAGTTAACCAAGTACAGTATATATAAAGCGAGGGAGGTGTTGAATGACCTTAAAGAAAATAGTGTCTTATACAAAGCTGTCTCCATCTTTCCCCCACTCTGAGTGTCTGGGGGTCCCCAAGTATTTCTATAAAAAAAAATGATGTGTCTTACTGTAGTGCCGACGGTTATTCTAACACAAACCAGTGACAATCTCCAAAAAGACCCAGGTACATGCTGGTACATGCTGGTCTTGTTTAAGGCAAGTTTAAGGCATTTCTGCATTGACTAATGGCCCATCAGATTAACAGCGGGGGTCCCTGGCAGTCCCATTCAAACTGAATGGGACTGCCAGGAAACCCTGCTGTGTTAATCCGATGGGCCATTAGTCAATGCAGAAATGCCTTAAACTTGCCTTAAACTAGCCAGGTTACACCCAGCATGTAAAATAGGCTCTAAAGGGTGCCGTTAAGTAACCGCTCCCAGCACTGTGGGAGGACAATTACCACTAAAACTGCCCATAGGCAGAAAATAATAAATACTTTAATGTTAAACAAAATACGACGCAGTAACACATACTCAAAACTATAATAAAATCACTTAAAACTTGTATATCGGGTGATGACGGGTTCAGGGATATCCAGGGTTAAATCCAGAATAATAGGTGTATATCCCCTACCCTAATTGGGGTTGTTAATATGAGACACTATTGGGAAAACAGGGATAAATAAGCATAGGGCAATGGTAATCCTAGTCTCAATATAAGGTGCTGGTATGGGTGGAGCTGATAGTTAGTATGCTGTGAATACCTCAATGCAGATTAGCAATCAAAGTGAACAGAATATAAACAGCATAAGGTGCAGTGTATCAAATGGTAGTATACCAATCAACATTAAATCCCATGGGTAAAATGTCGCAACCCAGCACACAATAGGCATCCAGTGGGAACAAGCAAAACACTGTTAAATCAGCTCCAATCGAACGCTTGTATGCATAAATACGCACAATATACCTGCACCTTTCAAACCCAGCCCTTCCCGCCCTACCAGCTATACTCAGGAACAACCTCACCCGTGATTCCTCCTACACGACGTCAACGCGATGATGTCATGCCGATGTACGTTTCGCGCATAAGGGGCTGGCGCTTTCTCAAGGTGGGAGGTGATAGAAGGAGTAGCGCTGCCTTCCTATATGCCCCCACCTACGCCAATCTCTATCTGGGCTGGTGGGAGGAAACGGTGGTCTTCAGTGATGCCCTGGAATCATATACGGTGTTTATTGAACTGTGGGTAAGGTTCATTGACGATATTTTGATGTTATGGACAGGTACTTTGGATTTTATTATAGTTTTGAGTATGTGTTACTGCGTCGTATTTTGTTTAACATTAAAGTATTTATTATTTTCTGCCTATGGGCAGTTTTAGTGGTAATTGTCCTCCCGCAGTGCTGGGAGCGGTTACTTAACGGTACCCTTTAGAGCTTATTTCACCGTATTTTGGTTGGGTATTTGAACCCTAACTACTTTCAGTCTTGCTGTGCAGTAAACTGGGATCTTTTGTAGGAGAACCTCTGTCTCCTTATATGTTTTTGTCTGTCATCCCTATCCCTTTTGCACCGACTGTAATTATAATATTTATTATTTTTTCTGTTATTGTGGTGAGCGGTATCTCATAAGTTATACATATACACCCAGCATGTACCCAGCATGTAACCGGGCTAGTTTAAGGCAAGCTTAAGAATACTCGTTGTCTCGTCTGTATGTTTAAAAGGTACAGCAAAGAAATATAATGTATTTTACACCTGAACAATTGCCCACCACTGAAATCAGTTAAAGTATAGAAACACCTGTTAAGTTCTTGTGCTGTTCAATAGGCTCGCCGCCGACATGGCCAAAGATATTCAGGGCGCCACCTGCCAGACACACACTGAATTAAATAAATAAACCCCACAAATTATTCTTTTGGCTACCCGCGTGTCAACATAGTGTTCCCGAGGATGGAATCCCGCGCCCTGTCACGGTACCGAAGACAGCAAGTCATGTTACATCTGTAGAATAGTCCAAAGCACCACTTGTATCCCCTCCAAACATATGGGGAGACACCCGTGCTCAGAAAGTTGTACACCTGGGATATGCAAAGCATATTTAAATGACTCACACCCGACACCCCCTAAAAGATTTCCACAAGACCTATCCTGAGAAGCCAGATCCTAAGGCATCACGTGAGAAAGGATGTAATGTCAGGCCCAACAGGATCAGAACCCACAACCTCTGCTATTCAGGGCAGCAGTTTGAGCAGTATGATAAACCAGCAGCTGGAAAGCTTCACTGTGGCAGCATACTTTTGAGCTTTATTTCTTGTTTTTTTGTTGTTGTTACTTTTTAACATTTTCAAGACAGATTCACAAGATATTTAACATATATCACATAACGCATTTTACAGAACAAGAAACTGGGGTTAAATAATATTGGGGAAGGAAAAAGGGGGAGGGAAGGAGGTGAAGCGGGTTGTAAGACTAATACAAGCCATAAAGTGCCATTATTAACATTGATATATAGTCCTTCAGCATTAGGGCTCCAGTAGATCTATATATCACCTAGAATCGTATTTGCTTATGAAAGTGTGTACACCAGGGCTCCCAAGTATCAATAAATCTATTGGTGGAGGCATAGAGATAAGCCGACAAACTCTCGAGGTATGCCACATCCCAGAGCTTTACTTCTTACTGCTCACACCTCTTCCCTCCCCCTTGGCTTCCTTTAACAGCAGATCACTTCCACGTCCTGGCTGCCAGTTTAATGTGCCTTGTGCACCAACAGGAGCACACATGGGATACCCAAGAGATATGTGAATAGAATAAGCAAAGTATAGGAAGGAAGCCAGGGGGAATGTCCACCACAAGTATGATTAGATACAAGTGTGAGCACTGAGAAGGAGAGCTCAGATGTATGCTGTGACAGTGGTGCTATACAGCAGCTGATTTAACTTCCTGATACAACTGTGGGGCCCTGAGATGCAGGAAGGAAGCACAGAAGGAAATCCCTTCCCTTCCTCTGCAGGTGGGTGGGGCCTGGGTCAGGGGGCGGGCCTGAGATGCAGAAAGGAAGCACAGAAGGAAATCCCTTCCCTTCCTCTGCAGGTGGGCGGGGCCTGGGTCAGAGGGCGGGCCCTGAGATGCAGAAAGGAAGCACAGAAGGAAATCCCTTCCCTTCCTCTGCAGGTGGGTGGGGCCTGGGTCAGGGGGCGGGCCTGAGATGCAGAAAGGAAGCACAGAAGGAAATCCCTTCCCTTCCTCTGCAAGTGGGCGGGGCCTGGGTCAGAGGGCGGGGCCTGAGATGCAGGAAGGAAGCACAGAAGGAAATCCCTTCCCTTCCTCTGCAGGTGGGCGGGGCCTGGGTCAGAGGGCGGGGCCTGAGATTCAGGAAGGAAGCACAGAAGGAAATCCCTTCCCTTCCTCTGCAGGTGGGCGGGGCCTGGGTCAGGGGGCGGGGCCTGAGATGCAGGAAGGAAGCACAGAAGGAAATCCCTTCCCTTCCTCTGCAGGTGGGCGGGGCCTGGGTCAGAGGGCGGGGCCTGAGATGCAGGAAGGAAGCACAGAAGGAAATCCCTTCCCTTCCTGTGCAAGTGGGCGGGGCCTGGGTCAGGGGGCGGGGCCTGAGATGCAGGAAGGAAGCACAGAAGGAAATCCCTTCCCTTCCTCTGCAGGTGGGCGGGGCCTGGGTCAGAGGGCGGGGCCTGAGATGCAGGAAGGAAGCACAGAAGGAAATCCCTTCCCTTCCTCTGCAGGTGGGCGGGGCCTGGGTCAGAGGGCGGGGCCTGAGATGCAGGAAGGAAGCACAGAAGGAAATCCCTTCCCTTCCTCTGCAGGTGGGCGGGGCCTGGGTCAGAGGGCGGGGCCTGAGATGCAGGAAGGAAGCACAGAAGGAAATCCCTTCCCTTCCTCTGCAGGTGGGTGGGGCCTGGGTCAGAGGGCGGGGCCTGAGATGCAGGAAGGAAGCACAGAAGGAAATCCCTTCCCTTCCTCTGCAGGTGGGCGGGGCCTGGATCAGAGGGCGGGGCCTGAGATGCAGGAAGGAAGCACAGAAGGAAATCCCTTCCCTTCCTCTGCAGGTGGGCGGGGCCTGGGTCAGAGGGCGGGGCCTGAGATGCAGGAAGGAAGCACAGAAGGAAATCCCTTCCCTTCCTCTGCAGGTGGGTGGGGCCTGGGTCAGAGGGCGGGGCCTGAGATGCAGGAAGGAAGCACAGAAGGAAATCCCTTCCCTTCCTCTGCAGGTGGGCGGGGCCTGGGTCAGGGGGCGGGGCCTGAGATGCAGGAAGGAAGCACAGAAGGAAATCCCTTCCCTTCCTCTGCAGGTGGGCGGGGCCTGGGTCAGAGGGCGGGCCCTGAGATGCAGGAAGGAAGCACAGAAGGAAATCCCTTCCCTTCCTCTGCAGGTGGGCGGGGCCTGGGTCAGAGGGCGGGCCCTGAGATGCAGGAAGGAAGCACAGAAGGAAATCCCTTCCCTTCCTCTGCAGGTGGGCGGGGCCTGGGTCAGAGGGCGGGCCCTGAGATGCAGGAAGGAAGCACAGAAGGAAATCCCTTCCCTTCCTCTGCAGGTGGGCGGGGCCTGGGTCAGGGGGCGGGGCCCTGAGATGCAGTAGGAAGAACAGAGGGGAAATGCCGTCCTCTGCAGAGGCTCCATAAGTGGGCGGGGCCTAGGTCAGAGGGCGGGGCCTGAAGTAGTGCAGCGTGGGGCTGGAGCTGCAGCCTGAGAGACAGGCTGGGAAAGGTGAGAGGGAGGGGAAGGGTTAAATCAGGGGTAAAAACAGACATGAAAAGGAAAGGATACAGGAAGGAAGAGGCACAGAGAGAAAATAACGTACAAGAGAGAAATACATATGAGAGAGAGACAGAGACAGAGAGAGCAAAGACACATAGAGAGAGAGAGAGAGAGAGAGAGAGAGAGAGCAAATAGAGAGAGAGAGAGCAAATAGAGAGAGAGAGAGCAAAGAGAGCAGAGAGAAAATAGACAGAGAAAATAGAGAGCAAAGAGAGAGAGAGAAAATAGAGAGCAAAGAGAAAGAGAGCAGAGAGAGAGAGAGCAGAGAGAGAGAGAGAGAGTGAGAGCAAAGAGAGAGATCAAAGAGAGGGAGCAAAGAGACAGAGAGCAAAGAGAGAAGAGAGAGAGAGAAGAGAGCAGGGAGAGAGAACAAAGAGAACGCAAAGAGAGAGCGAGAGAGAGAGAGCAAAGAAAGAAAGAGAAACATGAGGGGGAGAAAAACGAGAGAGAGACATGAGAGCGTCCTGAAATTCTTGTTTGAACGGGGGCCCGCACATGTCTAGCTATGCCACTGCTGTACCCCCTTCCTCACAAGGTACTTCAGTACCAGCTTGTCATGATAGGCCTTGTGGGCATCTTATATGGGGTGGAGGTAGTGGCGGATCTCCCATTAGGCCCAGACCTAGGGTGCAAAAATTTTGGGGCAGAAAAAATGTCCGCCCCCATATACATTTGCCACGCTCTCGGGCCTATCGGGCTTGATGGTAAGGCACTTACATGTCACAGCTGCCTCCTTGTTGCCGCCCTCCTCCTTCCGAATTGCAGCGTCAAATGACGCCACAGATGTCACCAACATGACCAGTCTGCTAGCAAGAGTTGTACACTATGGATCTTCTGATACCAGTTTTGTCTACAGAATAAGTCATTTTCATTGAACCCTACTTTGCCATCAATACTCCTACGGCACCACTGTAGAGGGAGAGGGGGGTTGGCCCGGTATTAAAGGGGTTGCACCCCATATGGCCACCCTCTGACCTCACCAGGGAGGCAAGGGGTTAACTGGACTGCGGTCCAGGAATTTGGTTTACACCTTGTCATGTCATGAAAAATGTATGTTCCCCTGTTCCCATGTTTCATTATAACCCTGTATTTTAATGTTTTAAAGTGCATTTCTGTATCTCCAGTTCTGGGGGTCGCAGAGAGTTGATATTTTGCCAATGTGTGGAGTCACTGTAGGCATTAAGAACTGGCAAATTTCGACCCACTGAGCCCACCAGAATGGAACTTATTAATATGTCTAGATATTAAAGTATATATGTATGGTATTTTGCATCTGCTCTGAAAATGCAGACCATCTGCTATGCTAATAGGTCATGAAGGGCAGCCGGCTGATTGAGCCTAAGCACTGTGATCAAAAGGTAACTGCCCTGATTGTTTACACTAAGTACTAATCAACAGACCAAGTACTAATCAACAAGACTCTGCCACTCTAATTGTTACTTGAAGGCGGAGAATCATCAAACTGGAATGGTTTCTAAGTGTTATGTCTACACCTACAAACAATGCAGATACTTCATTTGATAGATTGGTCGTCGCCCCTGATTTAATTATGGGGCTACCCATAGAGTCCCAGTACACATGGGCTAATTAGCTGGGGGGCATGGGTTAATCTGTGTCTCCACGTTAGGGATTGGATGCAGACAATTGTTCACCAATAGTCTGTATTCAATGTTAAGAACAGGGTTACACAGGTATATAAACTGTGTCAACCCTACAGTTTTTAGTTCTTCATCTGATTCCAATTGGAATGTCACCGGATTGCTGGAGAATTGCTAGCTGATACGTCTCCATCCCCCAACCCTAAGTAAGTGTTACCTTCTTGCCTGTTAATTGTACTATATTGCTGTGTTCACCTTTTTTAAGGAATACATATATTTTATTATATCTAAGCCTCGTTCAGTTCAACCCGGATATTTGGTGTTCGTTATATCTTGTCATAAGCTACCGTGACAACCACCTCTAGAGCCACTTACCTTAGATTTGGGTGCCACCCAGTAGGTAAAACATAGAAGGGGCATAGTGAGGAAGATGGTGATGGCTATGAAGATCTTCCAGATTGTGTTACTGCCTCTCCACCCTGTCAGCTTCCCGCTCCAGATGGAGGACAGAACCTGCTGGCAGATGGGGTGTGCCACAAACTATCCGAGTCAGAGAAATAAGAAGCAGTCAGGTTAATGCCCCGTGTACCCCTCAAACAGATGGGCACCAGTTACCATGCCCCTTGCAGCCTTCAAACATCCACACACAGTCAACATGGAGATGGTATGTTAATATTTCAAGATGGTGGCAGCGTGGCCACTGGGAGACCCCAAGTGGCACTCTGTGTAGACACATCCATTCAGTCGAATTTTACCGCACACATCCAGTGCTGCATTGGTTTTCAGTAGTTGATGTGCCGCTTACAACAATGTCACGTAGTAAATAGAGAATAAAATCAGTATTAATCATGTAATCATGCCGCCAACGGGTTTGCCGGTGCCCAGAAGGACTCCAGCCGTGACCTGGGCCCCAGCAGAATAGGATCATTATTTGCCAGCCCACAATGCAGCAAGGAGGGAGAGCCAATCGGAGGGAAGCCGGGCCCCCGTTTCCCCGGCCCTGGAACAGCTATCCTGACTTTCCTCCCCACTCCCTCCTGTTGGCAACCCTCTATATAATCGTCTTACTGGCTTTACGCAAGCAGCCTCACACAGCCCACTATTGGGTATAATTAACACTAACTTCCCTATAACGAGGAACAAATTAATTCTTATTACAGTAGTTTGCCGCAAATGTTTTCTTGTCTTATCAGTCTTTCCAAAAACGGCCATTTCTAATATTTTAATATGTACAATGACAATCTATTTGCCGTATATTTGCGATTATTTCTTCATTCATGGTTGTCCGTTGTGCGATTGTTTGATTTAATAAATATTCGAGAAATGGCAGAGGAAAAATTATTACGGTAAAATTCACTGACAGTCACCGAGACTTACAGAACCCCAATGTTTCAATTGGATCTCCTACTTGTGATCCCCAGCTCTGAAAATGTTACGGGTCACGCCCCATTACAATGCCATGGTCAGTAGGCCTCTCCAGCATTGAGGGGGTCAAGGTGCGTGTTTTTAGCATGTGTGTCTATATATAGTAACATAGGGCACAACGGGTTTAGCAAATCAAACTCATTTATTGAGCCAACACGACGTTTCGACCATAATGGTCTTTATCAAGTGACAATGGCATAAGTACATTCCCTTGTAACAACATATAAATAGTGCCCCAAACCCCCACAATGCAACCTGTTCAATTAGTGCTGATGGAATTCATGTGCTGATTCAGTCCTTCTAGCCAATGTCCAGTCTGTATCTCTTGTTAGATAACCCCAACAGCTGTTTGCAATCCTCTGTATATCGTGGAGTTTACATTCTCATCATTTCTGTGTATCCTGGCATCCATCTTGCTGACGTCATCAATCCGGGTCCTTAGCAGTTGGGACGCATGCGTTTCAAGTGCGCACATGGGCGGTAGTTGTCCGCTCGATCCTCTTCACCCTTCTATAATTTTGGAGCGCAAAAAGCGCAGACTACTTGTGAGTTATTGCGCACGCGTGAGCCAGTCTCCCTGCGGTCCTGCAGGCATAAGGGGGGTTAGTAGATCTTCCGTTTTCATCCTGCTGACGTCATCAGTCCGGGTCCTTAACAGTTGGAACGCATCCGGATGTCTCATCTGGTGCGTTGCAAGTTCGCGGATGCGCTGTAGTTGTCCGATCGATCCTCTTGTGAAACAGCGTGGATTTCTGATGACGAAGATATCCTCCCCCACTGCATGACAGATAAAGATGGATGTGATTGGATGAAAACGGAAGATCAATTACCCCCCTTATGCCTGCAGGACCGCAGGGAGACTGGCTCACGCGTGCGCAATGACTTACAACAGGTCTGCGCTTTTTGCGTCCCAAAATCACAGAAAGGGCAGAGGATCGATCGGACAACTACAGCGCATCCGCGAACTTGCAACGCACCAGATGAGACATCCGGATGCGTTCCAACTGTTAAGGACCCGGACTGATGACGTCAGCAGGATGAAAACGGAAGATCTACTAACCCCCCTTATGCCTGCAGGACCGCAGGGAGACTGGCTCACGCGTGCGCAATGACTCACAAGTAGTCTGCGCTTTTTGCGCTCCAAAATTATAGAAGGGTGAAGAGGATCGAGCGGACAACTACCGCCCATGCGCGACCGTGAAACGCATGCGTTCCAACTGCTAAGGACCCGGATTGATGACGTCAGCAAGATGGATGCCAGGATACACAGAAATGATGAGAATGTAAACTCCACGATATACAGAGGATTGCAAACAGCTGTTGGGGTTATCTAACAAGAGATACACACTGGACATTGGCTAGAAGGACTGAATCAGCACATGAATTCCATCAGCACTAATTGAACAGGTTGCATTGTGGGGGTTTGGGGCACTATTTATATGTTGTTACAAGGGAATGTACTTATGCCATTGTCACTTGATAAAGACCATTATGGTCGAAACGTCGTGTTGGCTCAATAAATGAGTTTGATTTGCTAAATCCGCTGTGCCCTATGTTCCTTTGTTTATCTGTTCAGGACTGATTGCAGGCTTTCGTGCAAACACTGGAGCACCGGTAACTGTATCATTATTTTTCTTTTTGAGGTGTGCAGCATTTCTCTTATATTGTCTATCTCTATATAGTCACATCTACATACAGTGAGAATGGCACGACGCTGCCGCAGTGACTGTACCCGTTTCTGGTTGTGATGCACCGCGAGCCGGAGCCTGGCCAGGTTAGGAATCCCCTCCTCGAAGGCCTGATTATCCACATCTTCCTCATCGCTGTCATCTCCACAGTCATTCAGCACAGCGGTAACTTCACTCTGATTCCTGCACATCCCCAGCAGCTCCACCGCAAACTCCTGAGACAGGTCCTCCAGGCTCAGGTATTCCGGCTACAGAGACCACAGGGCCGGTTATTTACACCTATCATAAGCACCCACGGGAACCAGAACACTGGTTATTTCCACCCATCCTCACCAACATCCGAACAGCAGCACTGGTTCTTTAAACCTATCCTCACCAACACCTGAACCCCCACACTGGTTCATGTAACCTATTTTAGTACTCTTTAGTACTCATAGGAGTCAGTTTATCGGGGAAATCAGGGAAATCGCGGTAAGACAGCTGATGCTAAATATGAGTCAGATTGACTCCAAATCAGTGAGGCTTACTGAAAATCAGTGACAGGTCTGAGTCAATGAGACGTAAAGGCGATCTCAGTGAATGGAGGAGACACTCGACATGCATGTTAATGTAATTATTAGAGAGATTCCCTGATTAATTGTTGCAGTTAGGCTTTCCAGTATCAACAGCAGGCAGACTCTTTCTTTAACCCTTGTGCCACATACACTTATATGACACTATTTCCCACTACACTGCTTAGATTGTATGCTCTCAGGGGCAAGGAGGCCCTCTCATATTGGTTCCATTAATGTCTGTAGCACACACTTTTGTATTGTACTTTTTTGTTTAATCAATGTTTTATGTAACTTTGTACATTGTTAAGCACTCATGCACGCATGTACTCATGCTCTGCTTATGACCATGGACAAATGTATTTCAAAGCCCAGCTGAATTCATTTAGAACCCCTTCAGCCTACATCTGCGTCGCCCCAATGGCAGCTGAAGAGCAGCCAAAGGGTGTCATCCGATTGCTGCCGTTTGGGGCTCTTACAGCTGGTTGGGTGAAGTCTTCTAACACAACACGTTGCAGGCCTATCCTACCTCTTCTAACACAACACATTGCATGCCTATCCTACCTCTTCTAACACAACACATTGCAGGCCTATCCTACCTCTTCTAACACAACACATTGCAGGCCTATCCTACCTCTTCTAACACAACACATTGCAGGCCTATCCTACCTCTTCTAACACAACACATTGCAGGCCTATCCTACCTCTTCTAACACAACACATTGCAGGCCTATCCTACCTCTTCTAACACAACACATTGCAGGCCTATCCTACCTCTTCTAACACAACACATTGCAGGCCTATCCTACCTCTTCTAACACAACACATTGCAGGCCTATCCTACCTCTTCTAACACAACACATTGCAGGCCTATCCTACCTCTTCTAACACAATTTTAAACTTGTTTGTAACTGTCACATACACCCATAATCATATATTATCTCTTATCTGTCCATGAAATGTCTGTGAATTGACTCTACAACCTCGGTTCATTCAATGTAACCATGTATTGGCAGAACTCTGTGCCCAGGACATACTTGAAAAACGAGAGGTAACTCTCAATGTATTACTTCCTGGTAAAGGATTTTATCAATAAATAAACATTCAACACTATATAATAATAATAATAATGACTCCAGAAAATAATAACGTGCTTCCGTACACAACGCTGTAGGGTTTAGGGTTTTTCACGTACAAGCCTCTGTCCTGCATGTCTTACAATGTAATCTAAGAAGTGGAATTACCACCAAGCCACGACTTCTCCCATATACAACATAAATGTGACCTGGAAGAGTAACTTATTGGTACAGAAAGTATTTTGTATAAACCGCTCTACCGTACGTATGGTTGTGATCCTGATTTAAGTACGCTGTGGGTGCACGGGAACAATAAGGAGACCCCTAATCTCTCCCAAGTGCTCTATGGAACACACCAGGTGTTACCCGCACTCCAAATGAATACAAGAGAGTACTGTAAATGATGCTTAAAAATGCTATTGTGTACACGCAATACTATTGTGCATCATTGAGCAAAGAACATGTGACGGCAATATGCAAACGCAAGTTCCAAGTAATGATTAGATGCAGGAAGGGGAGGAGGGATAGTGAGGAAGGGGAATGTGATATCACTAAGAAGCAGGGGGCTTCTTCCTACACCAACATCCTTCCTCTTTAGAGGTTTCTTTACCCTACCCTCACTTAATTAGTGATATCACATTCCCCTTCCTCACTATCCCTCCTCCCCTTGCTGCATCTAATCCTTACTTGGAACTTGCGTTTGCATATTGCTGTCACATGCTCCCGTCGCCATCTTGGACGTACTCGCGCATGCACAGACGCGATGCGGCGGCCATTACAGTGTTGGAGAACTAGCAGAAGAGGCGCTCCGTAGTGTAGGGACTGCCCACAGTTGCGCATGCTCAGTTGAGAGTAGCGGCGGCCATTACAAGTTCGCGCATGCGCAGTGTAGATCGTGCACGCGGCCCCAATGCTAAAGAGGGCCATGGGGAACTACAACTCCCAGCAGCCCCAGGGGCTGGAGCACAGGTGACTCCCAGCAGCCAATAGAGTTGCTAGACCCCTGCTAACAGGATATAGATATTGCAAACAGGGACCATGCTAGTCAGTAGGAGCTGGGACACAGAAAGGGGAGGGTGTATAGGTGCAGAGAGGCAAGTAGCCTCTGCACTAGGCCAGGAATCTCCCCTTAGGCCCCAGCTAGGCCCTACTCACCCTCAGCTTGTGGCTGCTACAGGGACGCCCCCTAGGATAGGGACAGGGTACTGTAGAGCAGCTAAAGTGAGGCTCCACCCAGGAAGCGTGATATCCTGGCCATTGCTGTGAAGGTGAATCATCCACTGTGGTAGCAGAGGCAGAGACTGTTCAGTGATGGATCACTCCGTGCGGGAGCCATCCATCACAGAGGTGGACGCGACGTGGGATCGTCCTTCTGGAAATGGATCCCAAGTACAGATCATCTGTGCGCCCGGGCATGGACACACCTGGCAGGTACAGTCAAGTCACCAAGTGCACCAACCTCATCTCATCTTAGTGGGCAGCGCTGTCTCACACTTGGGTGGGAGAGGGACACTTTGGACTCTTGATATATGGTGTGGGGTTACGGCCCAGTGAGGATTACTGTTACAGGGGTGACACTATTGTTGGTGATGTTATTGTTGTTATACTTTTCTGCATATAGTAAACTGTTTTACCTATACACAGGTGTATGTGGTTACTGTATGTGGGTCCTATGTCAGGGGTTATTCTACACTTAGAATCCTGCACGGGTGGAGGCGCTGTTTTTTGTGAAGATCGTTCCAGAATACACCCCAGGTTCCCATCAGCGGTGGCTCAGGCCTCCTGTGAATCTGACAGGGGATGCACCACACCTGGTAATATGTGTAGTTCTCCCACAAAGTTCCCTAGATGAGATCAGGGGTTGTGGGGGGGATACATGTGTTACATACACAATAGTATTGCATGTACATATTGTTGTTTTATTATATTATTATAATTATTATTATATCATTGTTACATGTTTTTTGCTGTATAATACACAATAGCATTTTAAAGCATCATTTGCTCTCTTGTATTCATTTGGAGTGCGGGGAACACCTGTTGTGTTCTGTAGTAGCTTACTGCTAATGTCACTGCCTATGAAGCAGGTGAACCCATTTAAATCCCAGTCTTAGCTCCTTGTGACCTTGGGCAAATCCCATCATTCCTTGGGCCATAGAGACCAAAAATTAGATTGTAAACTCTTTGAGGCAGGAACTTCGTGTCCCTTTAATAGTCTATGTACAGCACCATATACACTGTCAGCTCTTGGAAAAGAAAAGGGAAAATAGTCTAAATTAGACAGACCTTAAACTCTGGCTCCTTCCTTGACAGGCGCTTCAGCTCCCTGCTTAGCTTGAAAGCTCGAAGCATGGCGTCCTCGCTGGCTATGGACAAGTAAGCCCTGCTGGCGATGCCCTTGTAGGTGTTGATGCGGGACAGGGAGAACTTGAGAAGGTCGTACAAGCGCCCATTGCTGCACTCTAGGCAGCTGCAAGAGATCTTGTGTGGAGTGGTGATGATGTGGCCCTTCTGCATTAGCATCTCCACGATCTCGTAGAGGTCCTTCTCACAGGCCAAGGTGAGCGGGGTAACCCCGGGCGCAAAGCGGGAGTTGTCGATGGAGTTGTCGAAGAAGGCCATTGAAAAAGACTTAATGTCCATCTTGATCGCTTTCTCTTGATCCAGCCGGTCCAGCAACATCTTGACCACATGTGGCTGGTTAGTGTCTACAGCCACCAGGAGAGCCTCGTGGATCTGCCGGAAGTCAAACTTGACGCAGTGCAGCAGGGTCTTCATGATCTCTTCGTTGCCTGTCCGTATGGCCAGGTTGAGTGCCTCCCGCCAGGATCGGTCCTCACTGTCATCCAGCTGCCGCAGGATCCCATCGCTGACCTGCAGGAGTTGCTGCACATTGATGAGGCTTCCGTCATGGATGGCGTTGATGAGGGTCGCGGGGAACTTGAGCTTCTTGTTGACGATTTCCCTCCAGTTGGCTTGCTGAAGGAGATAATAAATGGTATTTAGCATTGGGCAAGTGCCATTAAAAAAGTAGTGGTGCTCTGTCTACCCTCTGGTCCCCCATTCCATATGCTGCCAAATCTATTCCTGTGCTAGTGAAGATTGTAGCCCCATCCATGCTTCTCCTGCACAGGGAAACAGCTTCACAGCATATCGAATATGGGTGGGGGGGGGGGGGTGATTTAGTTCTGTAATTCCTACCAATGTAGAGTTTCCTTGCGCCTATCCCGGTCATTCCTGAATTATTTGGCTGTATTACCCCTACCACTTTTGCTGAAAAGCTGTTCCATGTATTTATTATTATTAATAATAATAATACCTACATCGTATAATGCTTTTCTCCAAAGGCCAGTCTCCATTACTATATATATATATGTATATATGTATATATGATATAAGATAGAGTAGTAGATATCACCTTCCCTCTATTATAGTGACCCAACAAGGCTTGGGGGGCAGCAGGATTTCCCGAGCAGGGGAGAAAGCAGGGCTGTTGGCAGTAGGGGGCTGGGCAGCTTCCTCCATCCCGATTGGCTACTGCTATGTAATGCAGCCAATCAGGAGGAGGTGTCAGGAGCCTGGGGGTGTGGCCAAGGAGAGAAGCATTGAGCAGTGAGTGAAGAGAGGTGTGCGTGTCTTGAGCGCGTCACTCCTATCACCATTGTGTCCAATATTTTTGGAGAAGCCACTTGGCCACCCTACTTTACAGCAGCAATACACGTGACATAATAGGAGACGAAAGAGGAGTAAGTGCTTCATACCTAAAAGTAGATATGAGAAACAGGAGTCCCCTCTCCCGAAGAGACTACAATATAAATGATATTTAGCATCGTGGAACTACAGATGGATGACTGTTCATGCTGTGGAGGTGCGGAAACTGGGCCGTGGGAATTGGAATAGGGTGTGGGGTCTCTGAGACACAGTATGGCATGCTAAGACTGACCTGGTGACGAAAGGGTTAACCAGTGTGTGAGGAGCTTGCACAAAGAATGTCTGAGAAGGATGGGGGAAGTGAGAAGAGAGTGTTTACTAAGAAAAGGGCCATTATCAGCAGTGTCACAGTTCCAGGTCTTTAGGCAGATCACAAGAAAATAAGATAGTTGCTGTCATCAGAAATAGTGTGTACGTGGCAAAAAGATCTTGACAGAACATTCCGGTATATTCTTTATATGGGCATTGCATTAGTTTACACTGTATAATGATTGTGTAATACAGGTGTGCGCAAACTAGCGCCCCCCTATCTCCTCTTCGGCTCGCGCCCCCCCCTCCCCTGCACGGCTCTGGCGTCATTTGACGCCAGTTGCCATGGAGACGCGTAGCTGAAACTCCAGGTAAGTGAAAAGTTACAGAGGCCTCGCGCGATCACCCGGCATTTATTTTAAATGCCTTCGGGGAAGCGCGGGGCCTGTGTAACAGCCGCGTCCCGGCCGCACCCCCCACTTTGCGCCCCGCCGGCGTAATATGTATCCGGCTGCTGAATATATATGTATTCTGTAAAACTCACGACAGGCAGACCAGCCTTTGAGACTTCCTCATTTGTCCTGCACTGCAATTGCTTGGAATAAAACCTCATTACTCGTTTATTCTGGACACTGATATTCGGTCCTGCGACGACATTGCCAAACTGTTTGCACAATGTCAGCGCTACATCGGATTAAACACATGGATCCAGTTCCACAAAAGGGCGATAAACTTTCCGACGCCTATTCATTTGTATAGAATACAAATCAAATCAAAATCGGCGTTATTGGCATGACGAAAGAATTCAGTATTGCCAAAAGCGTGAATAATAGGGGTGTGACGGGAGGGGGTAACCAGGATCTATAATAAAGGTCAAGCCCGTTTGGTTACCCCTGCTCCGTGTAAAGGGGCCAAGACAGTTAGCTCTTGGACTCAGTAACATTGTATCATTACATTGTATTGTATGTAATAAAAGCATTTTTTTGTGTTTTTCCCTTTCCGGGCACGCAATCAAGCAGGGGGTTGCTGGTGTAGGAGTTTCAAGAGTTTTTTTGCGGAGGAACCATTGAAAGAATGTGTGTAGGAGGTTGGGGTCCGGAGTTACCGGTTCCCCAATAAATGTACCCGGGAATCATGCTCGATTCTCGGATACACGTAGGCACGTTGTCCTGCCAATACTCCCCCTTGAGAAAGTAACCGCGACTCACCACTGGGCTGCCCTGCTTCAGCATAACTTGGAAAGGAGAATGAGGCACAGGGATAAATGTGTAACTCTTGAGCCGAAGGAATCCCAAGGTTAAGGGGGGGGGGGTAACCCCGCTAGTGCCAAGGTGACCCACAAACAGTATATGATTTGTGGGTACCCAACCATACATAAGGTTGGGGGGACTCAGAGCCCAACCTGAGTCAAAGGGAAAGCATGGGGGAACATCTTGTAAACCAGGCCTGCACAACATACGGCCCGCGACCTCTCTGTGTGACTCCGGCCGGGCGCTAGTTAATTAATTAAATAAATTTAAAAAAAAAAAAAAGTTTAAAAAAAAAAGTTTAAAAAAATGGCGGTGGGGGGTGTGTGAAAAACGGGCTGGTGGGGGGGTGGGTGTGAAAAACGGGCTGGTGGGGGTGGGTGGGTGTGAAAAACGGGCTGGTGCAGAGGTAGGGGGTAGGCTGCTGACATGTGAGGGGGGGGCTGCTGACATGTATGGGGGGGGCTGCTGACATGTGAGGGGGGGTGGGCTGCTGACATTTGAGGGGGGGTGGGCTGCTGACATTTGAGGGGGGGTGGGCTGCTGACATGTGAGGGTGGGGTGGGCTGCTGACATTTGAGGGGGGGTGGGCTGCTGACATGTGAGGGGGAGGGTGGGCTGCTGACATGTGAGGGGGGGTGGGCTGCTGACATGTGAGGGTGGGGTGGGCTGCTGACATTTGAGGGGGGTGGGCTGCTGACATGTGAGGGGGCGTGGGCTGCTGACATGTGAGGGGGGGGTGGGCTGCTGACATGTGGGGGGGGGGCTGCTGACATGTGAGGGGGGGGGTGGGCTGCTGACATGTGAGGGGGGTGGGCTGTTGACATGTGAGGGGGGGGTGGGCTGCTGACATGTTAGGGGGGGTGGGCTGCTGACATGTGAGGGGGGTGGGCTGCTGACATGTGAGGGGGGTGGGCTGCTGACATGTGAGGGGGGTGGGCTGCTGACATGTGAGGTGCAGGGGGGGGAAGTGATGTGAGGTGCAGGGGGAGGGTATGATGTGAGTTGCAGGGGGGGAAGAGTGTCATATTGAGAGGAGGGGGAGAGTGTGTCATATTGAGGGGAGGGGGAGAGTGTCATATTGAGGGGAGGGGGAGAGTGTGTCATATTGAGGGGAGGGGGAGAGTGTGTCATATTGAGGGGAGGGGGAGAGTGTGTCATATTGAGGGGAGGGGGAGAGTGTGTCATTGAGGGGAGGGGGAGAGTGTCATATTGAGGGGGAGAGTGTGTCATATTGAGGGGAGGGGGAGAGTGTGTCATATTGAGGGGAGGGGGAGAGTGTGTCATATTGAGAGGATGGGGGAGAGTGTGTCATATTGAGGGGAGGGAGAGAGTCATATTGAGGGGAGGGGGAGAGTGTGCCATATTGAGGGGAGGGGTGTAGGGAATGTCATATTGAGGGGAGGGGGAAAGAGTGTCATATTGAGGGGAGGGGGAGAGCGTGTCATTTAGGGGAGGGGGAGAGTGTCATATTGAGGGGAGGGAGAGAGTGTCATATTGAGGGGAGGGGGAGAGTGTCTCATATTGAGGGGAGGGGGAGAGTGTGTCATATTGAGGGGAGGGGGAGAGTCATATTGAGGGGAGGGGGAGAGTGTGTCATATTGAGGGGAGGGGGAGGGAATGTCATATTGAGGGGAGGGGGAAAGAGTGTCATATTGAGGGGAGGGGGAGAGCGTGTCATTTAGGGGAGGGGGAGAGTGTCATATTGAGGGGAGAGAGAGAGTGTCATATTGAGGGGAGGGGGAAAGTGTCCTATTGAGGGGAGGGGGAGAGTGTCATATTGAGGGGAGGGGGAGAGAGTCATATTGAGAGGAGGGGGAGAGTGATTTAGGGGAGGGGGAGAGAGTGTTATATTGAGGGAAGAGAGACATGGAGGGGATGCTGACTTGTGGGGGGGATGCTGACATGGGATGCTGACTTGGGGGGGGGGGCTGCTGATATGGAATGGGCTGGGGGGACGTGGAGGGGGTATTGTGTGTTTGATGTGGAGGGGGGTATTGTGTGGGTGAGGGGGAGAGATGGTGGTATGAGAGATAGATGGGGAGTATCGTAAAGGTTGATAGTGAGGGGTTCTGGGGGAGATGAGGATGAGAGGTGCTGGAGGAGAGATGATGATGATGATGATTTAACCCGTGCGGCCCAAATTTTTTTCCCTTGGAGCAGTTCGGCCCTTCTCACTTTACGAGTTGGGCAGGCCTGTTGTAAACAGAAATAAAAAGAGTACATTTTTCCCTTTTCTGTTCCTTGTACCCAGAGACTCAGAGTTTATTCAAATGTATTTTTACTATGTTTAACATTCGGAACTCATGTCCAAACAGGCAGCCCGTGCAAACCCATAGGCGCCGGTATGTCTGCTGGTCATTGGAGTTCAAAGCAGCCAGAGAATGCCCAGAGGTGCGAACAGCGTTTGGTTAGAGGGAAAGGCAGAGTACTAGGTCTGGTGATCAATGGCAGTCCTCCAGGATGCCACTTTCCTGCCAGACCGAGGGGCGCCTGCCCAGCGGGTGGCATTGGGACAGCTGGGGGGAGATGTGGCTTGAGCAGGTCCCTTGGCCATTTCAAATTTCCAGCTGACCCGGCTTTTCTAACCGGCTTGGCTCTGATTGGCTGCTTGAGAACGTTCCCATGTGCTGGTTTGCTGTCTGGTCTGCTTCTATTTTATGAATGAAGCGGGGAATACTATAAGAAGCCGTGAGCCAATCAGATTGTGTGTTCCCCTTGTGTCAGAGCCGAAAGAGCGAGGTCGGGCTTTTCAAAGTTGCTTTGTGTGAAATAGCAAGGCAACCGGCTTCGATTTCAAGCCTGAAAAGCCTGCCCGCCAGAGACTAAGTTTCGACTTTTTCGCCCAAGTTCTCAGAAACGAACGTAGCGGTGGCGGCTGGAGTTTCATGCCGATTTGAGTTCCAGGAGATTCAGGCTGACTCGCGGTCAGGAGGGACCAAGTTCTGAGAAACGAACGTAGCGGTGGCGTCTGAAATTTCATACCGACTTGAGTTCCAGGAGATCCCGGGCTAAGACCCAGTCATGGTAAAACTCTCCCAATAGAGTGCCCTGCAACTAGGAAAGTCTAGTTTTTGACCCCAGTAAGTGTGTCTTTTCGTCTGTATTTTGTGTTGCTCTGTGTGCATGCGAATTTATGCCGAATAAATTACTGTACAATGCGTTTCTCTACCTTGTTTTGCTCCATGAATGATCCTGGTAAAAAGGTGTAAATAGCCTGTATGTAGCACCCTGCTGTATTTCTTGGGCCTGGCATGTCAGCCCTGATAACAGCAGGCAGTGCTAGGGTTAATAAGTCACAAACTGGTGAGATCACATCCCCTCATGTTTGAATTATGTAACATACAGGCTCGTGTATGGGCCTGGAAGGTGGTGGCACCACATGACAGGGTGAGGGCTTTGCTAGTTGATTCTTCCCCGTGACTCGGGCAGCATAGCCTGGCTCCTCCTAATGTATGAAAATGTGGGTTCCTCCAAATTATTGGGAGTTCTGCGCTCCTTAGGGAGTGCGAGTTCCATTCCTCCGCAATGGGGATTGGAAGGAGAGAAGTGTGCACAGTCTACCTAGAGGCCTCTTGCTTCTAGGGTGAAGAATCCTACAGGTATCCAGGGAGAGGTGGATCCCAGAGGAGTTCCCTGCGTGGATCTTTCTATGATAGAGGGACCCCAGGGAATGCACCACGCAGCTTGAGTTGTTATCTGAGCAGACCAGGCAGGTTAGAACCATGGAAACCCCTCCTGGCCTTGGTTTAACAGACAGGGACGAGTTTCCTGAGATGTAGGGTCCTAGAATCTAAGGAACCAAGAGAGGCTACCCTTGCAGGGAGTAGGTGGACGCCATACTCCCTGTGCATTATAGGTTGTGAGGTCCTAGTATTCTCCATGCCTGCATGGGACTCCTGTCAGGAGGGGGAGAGGTTGCTCTGCCGTAATGCCCTGTTCAAGAAGGTTCACCTGAAAGCCTGTCCTGATGCTGCGTTCTTGTTCTATTCTGATGCTTGTACTATGAAGAAATGCTTGTTCACTAACTCAGTGTATGGTTTCTAGAGACTGTCGTATGCCAATTAACATCAACATGTTATAAAGTTCCTGGCACCCTTTTTCTATTTCTACCTACACCTGCCATTCACTCCTAACAGCCTTGGCATGACCCTAGGTGGAAAGAAGACCCTGGGATAAGAGGTAACCAACTGAGCTAACACTATGAGCAGGTATAAACCATGACAGAGAGAGAGAGAAAGAGACTGTTATTCATGTACACCCTATCTCTATACAGCCGGGTGGGATAGGGGTGTTCTAAGTACATGTATAACAGGGGGTAGGGTATAGTGATTACACAGTACATGAATAACAGGGGGTAGGGTATAGTGATTACACAGTACATGAATAACGGGGGGTAGGGTATAATGATTACACAGTACATGTATAACAGGGGGTAGGGTATAGTGATTACACAGTACATGAATAACGGGGTAAGGTATAATGATTACACAGTACATGAATAACAGGGGGTAGGGTATAATGGTTACACAGTACATGAATAACGGGGGGTAGGGTATAATGGTTACACAGTACATGAATAACGGGGGGTAGGGTATAATGGTTACACAGTACATGAATAACAGGAGGTAGGGTATAATGAGTACACAGTACATGAATAACAGGGGGTAGGATATAATGGTTACACAGTACATGAATAACAGGGGGTAGGGTATAATGATTACACAGTACATGAATAACAGGGGGTAGGGTATAATGGTTACACAGTACATGAATAACGGGGGGTAGGGTATAATGGTTACACAGTACATGAATAACAGGAGGTAGGGTATAATGAGTACACAGTACATGAATAACAGGGGGTAGGATATAATGGTTACACAGTACATGAATAACAGGGGGTAGGGTATAATGATTACACAGTACATGAATAACAGGGGGTAGGGTATAATGGTTACACAGTACATGAATAACAGGGGGTATTGTATAATGGTTACACAGTACATGAATAACGGGGGGTAGGGTATAATGGTTACACAGTACATGAATAACAGGAGGTAGGGTATAATGAGTACACAGTACATGAATAACAGGGGGTAGGATATAATGGTTACACAGTACATGAATAACAGGGGGTAGGGTATAATGATTACACAGTACATGAATAACGAGGTAGGGTATAATGGTTACACAGTACATGAATAACAGGAGGTAGGGTATAATGAGTACACAGTACATGAATAACAGGGGGTAGGGTATAATGATTACACAGTACATGAATAACGGGGTAGGGTATAATGGTTACACAGTACATGAATAACAGGAGGTAGGGTATAATGAGTACACAGTACATGAATAACGGGGTAAGGTATAATGATTACACAGTACATGAATAACGGGGTAGGGTATAATGGTTACACAGTACATGAATAACGGGGTAGGGTATAATGAGTACACAGTACATGAATAACAGGGGTAGGGTATAATGGTTACACAGTACATGAATAACGGGGTAGGGTATAATGATTACACAGTACATGAATAACGGGGTAGGGTATAATGATTACACAGTACATGAATAACAGGGGGTAGGGTATAATGATTACACAGTACATGAATAACAGGGGGTAGGGTATAATGATTACACAGTACATGAATAACGGGGTAGGTATAATGATTACACAGTACATGAATAACAGGGGTAGGGTATAATGAGTACACAGTACATGAATAACGGGGTAAGGTATAATGATTACACAGTACATGAATAACAGGGGGTAGGGTATAATGGTTACACAGTACATGAATAACGGGGTAGGGTATAATGAGTACACAGTACATGAATAACGGGTAGGGCATAATGGTTACACAGTACATGAATAACGGGGTAGGGTATAATGATTACACAGTACATGAATAACGGGGTAGGGTATAATGATTACACAGTACATGAATAACGGGGTAGGGTATAATGATTACACAGTACATGAATAACAGGGGGTAGGGTATAATGGTTACACAGTACATGAATAACGGGGTAGTTTATTATGGTTACACAGTACATGAATAACGGGGTAGGGTATAATGATTACACAGTACATGAATAACAGGGGGTAGGGTATAATGGTTACACAGTACATGAATAACAGGGGGTAGGGTATAATGGTTACACAGTACATGAATAACGGGGTAGGGTATAATGGTTACACAGTACATGAATAACGGGTAGGGTATAATGGTTACACAGTACATGAATAACGGGGTAGGTATAATGGTTACACAGTACATGAATAACGGGGTAGGGTATAATGGTTACACAGTACATGAATAACGGGGTGGGGTATAATGAGTACACAGTACATGAATAACAGGAGGTAGGGTATAATGATTACACAGTACATGAATAACAGGGGTAGGGTATAATGGTTACACAGTACATGAATAACAGGGGTAGGGTATAATGGTTACACAGTACATGAATAACAGGGGGTAGGGTATAATGGTTACACAGTACATGAATAACTGGGGGTGGGGTATAATGAGTACACAGTACATGAATAACAGGAGGTAGGGTATAATGGTTACACAGTACATGAATAACGGGGTAGGGTATAATGGTTACACAGTACATGAATAACAGGAGGTAGGGTATAATGGTTACACAGTACATGAATAACAGGGGGTAGGGTATAATGGTTACACAGTACATGAATAACAGGGGGTGGGGTATAATGAGTACACAGTACATGAATAACAGGGGGTAGGGTATAATGAGTACACAGTACATGAATAACGGGGTGGGTATAATAAGTACACAGTACATGAATAACGGGGGGTAGGGTATAATGATTACACAGTACATGAATAACAGGAGGTAGGGTATAATGGTTACACAGAACATGAATAACAGGAGGTAGGGTATAATGGTTACACAGAACATGAATAACAGGAGGTAGGGTATAATGGTTACACAGAACATGAATAACGGGGTAGGTATAATGATTACACAGTACATGAATAACAGGAGGTGGAGTATAATGGTTACACAGTACATGAATAGCATGGGGTAGGGTATAATGATTACACAGTACATGAATAACAGGTGGTAGGGTATAATGGTTACACAGTACATGAATAACAGGGGGTAGGGTATAATGGTTACACAGTACATGAATAACAGGGGGTAGGGTATAATGGTTACACAGTACATGAATAGCATGGGGTAGGGTATAATGGTTACACAGTACATGAATAACAGGAGGTAGGGTATAATGATTACACAGTACATGAATAACAGGGGGTAGGGTATAATGGTTACACAGTACATGAATAACAGGAGGTAGGGTATAATGATTACACAGTACATGAATAACAGGTGGTAGGGTATAATGGTTACACAGTACATGAATAACGGGGTAGGGTATAATGGTTACACAGTACATGAATAACAGGAGGTAGGGTATAATGATTACACAGTACATGAATAACAGGGGGTAGGGTATAATGGTTACACAGTACATGAATAACAGGGGGTAGGGTATAATGAGTACACAGTACATGAATAACAGGGGGTAGGGTATAATGAGTACACAGTACATGAATAACAGGAGGTAGGGTATAATGGTTACACAGTACATGAATAACAGGGGGTAGGGTATAATGGTTACACAGTACATGAATAACAGGGGGTAGGGTATAATGAGTGCACAGTACATGAATAACAGGAGGTAGGGTATAATGGTTACACAGTACATGAATAACAGGAGGTAGGGTATAATGGTTACACAGTACATGAATAACAGGGGGTAGGGTATAATGATTACACAGTGCATGAATAACAGGGGGTAGGGTATAATGATTACACAGTACATGAATAACGGGGTAGGGTATAATGAGTACACAGTACATGAATAACAGGGGGTAGGGTATAATGATTACATAGTACATGAATAACAGGGGGTAGGTATAATGATTACACAGTACATGAATAACAGGGGGTAGGTATAATGATTACACAGTACATGAATAACAGGAGGTGGAGTATAATGATTGCGCAGTACATGAATAACAGGAGGTGGAGTATAATGATTGCGCAGTACATGAATAACAGGAGGTGGAGTATAATGAGTGCGCTGTACATGGGTAACCGTTACACACAGGGATGTGGGGGTTAGTGGGCGTCTCTCAGCCTGTGACAGGTGCTGACATAGTGTGCAGCCAGTTCTGCTGCGGTTTCATCTTCTCCCAGGAGGGTCGCTATTTTTTGGTTCTCTTCTATATGATTAAAGTTCTGCAATGTCAGTGCTACAGGATATCGGACTTATTTGAATAGGAGTAAAGGCTCAAGTTTAGCACCCTAAGGCCTCGGACATGGTGAAAAAAGCTGTGTGTGCTGTGCACGCGCATAGTAAGTGAAACTTCTTTGACTTTTGTCACAGAAATTGTATTTGTGTTGGTGTTGGTGATGTTTTAATTAAAAATCAAAATACAATCTCAATGACAAAACGCAAATAAATTTGACTTAGAATGCGCGTGCTCGGCACACATCCCCTGTATTAGCTATTTGCACTAAGTGTGAATTCCGCGTGTGACAGTGTGCGTGTGACTGAGAGTGTGCGTGTGACTGAGAGTGTGCGTGTGACTGAGAGTGTGCGTGTGACTGAGAGTGCGCGTGTGATTGAGAGTGTGCGTGTGACTGAGAGTGTGTGTGTGACTGAGAGTGTGCGTGTGACTGAGCGTGTGCGTGTGACTGTGCGTGTGACTATGCGTGTGCGTGTGACTGTGCGTGTGACTATGCATGTGCGTGTGACTGTGCGTGTGCGTCTGACTGTGAGTGTGACTGAGTGCGTCTGACTGTGAGTGTGAGTGTGACTGAGTGTACGTGTGACTGTGCGTGTGCGTGTGAGTGTGACTGAGTGTGCGTGTGACTGTGAGTGTGTGTGGGTGTCTGGGGGGTCAGTGTGTGGGGGTCTGGGGGGGTCAGTCAGTGTGTGTGGGGCTCTGGGGGGGTCAGTGTGTGTGGGGGTCTGGGGGGGTCAGGCAGTGTGTGTGGGGGTCTGGGGGGGTCAGGCAGTGTGTGTGGGGGTCTGTCAGTGTGTGTGTGGGAGTCTGGGGGGTTCAGTCAGTGTGTGTGGGGGTCTGGGGGGTTCAGTCAGTGTGTGTGGGGGTCGGGGGGGTTCAGTCAGTGTGTGTGGGGGTCTGGGGGGTTCAGTCAGTGTGTGTGGGGGTCTAGGGGGGTCAGTCAGTGTGTGTGGGGGCCTGGGGGGGTCAGTCAGTGTGTGTGGGGGTCTGGGGGGGGGTCAGTCAGTGTGTGTGGGGGTCTGGGGGGGTCAGTCAGTGTGTGTGGGGGTCTGGGGGGTTCAGTCAGTGTGTGTGGGTCTCTGGGGGGCCAGTCAGTGTGTGTGGGGGTCTGGGGTGGTCAGTCAGTGTGTTTGGGGGTCTGGGGGGTCAGTCAGTGTGTGTGGGGGTCTGGGGGGGTCAGGCAGTGTGTGTGGGGGTCTGTCAGTGTGTGTGGGGGTCTGGGGGGTTCAGTCAGTGTGTGTGGGGGTCTGGGGGATTCAGTCAGTGTGTGTGGGGGTCTGGGGGGTTAGTCAGTGTGTGTGGGGGTCTGGGGGGGTCAGTCAGTGTGTGTGGGGGTCTGGGGGGGTCAGTCAGTGTGTGTGGGGGTCTGGGGGGTTCAGTCAGTGTGTGTGGGTCTCTGGGGGGTCAGTCAGTGTGTGTGGGGGTCTGGGGTGGTCAGTCAGTGTGTTTGGGGGTCTGGGGGGTCAGTCAGTGTGTGTGGGGGTCTGGGGGGGGGGTCAGTCAGTGTGTGTGGGGGTCTGGGGGGGTCAGTCAGTGTGTGTGGGTCTCTGGGGGGTCAGTCAGTGTGTGTGGGGGTCTGGGGTGGTCAGTCAGTATGTGTGGGGGTCTTGGGGGGTCAGTCAGTGTGTGTGGGGGTCTGGGGGGGTCAGTCAGTGTGTGTGGGGGTCTGGGGGGGTCAGTCAGTGTGTGTGGGGGTCTGGGGGGATCTGTCAGTGTGTGGGGGGGTCCGGGGGGGATCTGTCAGTGTGTGGGGGGGTCCGGGGGGGGTCAGTCAGTGTGTGGGGGGGTCCGTCAGTGTGTGGGGGGTCCGGGGGGGTCCGTCAGTGTGTGGGGGGTCCGGGGGGGTCCGCGCGGGTTGCGCCCGGGTTTTTGTACCACCGCTTCCTGGGGGGGGCCGCAAACGCCCGCGTCACTGGAGGGCTGAATGGCGCCGCTGCCAGCCGCTTCTGCGCATGCGCGGCATGGCAGCGGTAGTGGAAGTTAGGCGGGCACATGTGTGGGCTGGGAGGGAGGTCCCATTCGGGTTAGGAAAGGGGGGGGGGGCTGTCCCGGTCGGGCGGTCTCTGCTGTCCCGGTCGGGCGGTCTCTGCTGTCCCGGTCGGGCGGTCTCTGCTGTCCCGGTCGGGCGGTCTCTGCTGTCCCGGGCAGCAGACGGGGAACGGCAACACATGTTTACAGCCGTGGCAGCGGGCGGGAAACGGCGCCGCTGCCAACCGCTTCTGCGCATGCGTGGCTTTGCTCCAGTCCCCATGATTACTGAGCATGCGCGGCTTGGCAGCGGATGTGCGGGGGGAATGGCGGCCGTTAGGAGCGGCGCCGGCGGCTACCGCTACCGCCGCCGCCGCCGCATATGTCATCAGCCATGTGGGGGGAGCAGCGGCCGTTAGGAGCGGCGCCGGCGGCTATCACCGCCGCCGCCGCATCTGATTTGTGGAGCGGGTGTGATGTCAGTGTTGGGGTCGGGCTGAGCCAGAACACAGCCCGGCCTCAACTGCCAGCACTGACGTCACATCCGTTTCATTTCTGTCTCCACAATTCTTTTTTGCCCCATCACGAATGAGGTGCCACTAAGGAAGTTTCACTTCAAAAAGACTGTGCTGAGGCGCGCTGAGGGGAAACATCCCTATCAGCGCGGCTTTAGACGGCGCTTCCGCAGGCGTGTGGAATTTCAGCCGACAACCCAATTTTAGTTTTCCCGCTGAGGGAAGCGCAGGGTCGGTCACATGACTGCCAGAAGCCAATGTCAGTCCGTGACGTGGTGCGCTAGCCCCGCCTCCCGCGCCGCCTCCCAACCGGCACACATGCGCGCTCGCTGGCTCTCATGCAGGGACAAGAAAAACCTCCTGCTTGAACAGGGGAGCATGAGCGTCAGCGCTGCCCAGCGCCGCTCCCTGCACCATGTCCCAGGCCTTCTGTGGATCTGGGCCATGGTGTTTAATCTACATTTTAGTGACACCTTGTGGTCATCTTGTAAACTGCATCCTTAAGAAGTCAATTCAATTTTGTTTCACAAATTCCTAAAGCTAGAGCAGTTACTGATACAGTATCCACTTTTTGTTTTGGCTTCTGTTTTTTATTTATTTTTATCGCTGAGGCTTTTCAGATCATTCCCTGTGTGTTCACTTGACAGCCCGGGATCCTGGTTTTCAGGATTGCTATGGAATGAAAATTGGCACAAAGATACCGAAAATAGGTTTAGGAAAAGAGGTCTATGAGCACGAATGTAGCACTTATTGTTTCAAGCAGCAGGGCAAGCTGCAGTTATGCGATCGCGGCTAACCTGGCGCCAGAGGATTATTGCTGTGGGGAGTCCGGTGCGGAAGCATGGACCCCTGCAGCGCGACCGCGAAATACACGGTCTCCGGAGCCGTGGCTTTTTGTTTTCTAAGGCCCGGGCCATAGAGGGGTGAGCGATCCGAGCCGCGCTGACGCTGAGGCTCACCTGCTGAAATCTGGGCGATTTCATGCCCATGCAGGCGAGCCAGCGGGCGCGATCGGAGCCGGGGGGAGGTGGTTGTAGGCGGGGCAGTGACGTCGCTGGGCCACAGGAGGAGGGCGAGAAGAAGGGGGGGGGGAGAAGAGGGGAGAGTGGTGGGGGGGTGGGGGGGAGGAGAGAGGTGGGGAGGAGACGGAAGAGAAGGGGTAAGAGGAGGGAGACGAGAGAGATAAATAAATCATTAATACATACATAATTGGGGACGCTATTAGACAAATACTATTATAATATTTATTTTTAACTGGTGTCATTTGTTTTAGAAATATATTTTTTTAATGTGTCCCGGTTTTTACTTTTTTAAATCTGGTCACCCCACCCTTTGTCAAGGTATGTATGTATATATGTACTGTACTGTGTGTATGTACAGTTTATGTATGTACTGTGTGTATGTTCAGTATATGTATGTATGTACAGTATAATACAATATTATGCCGATATGTGGATATTTACTCATACACTGGCGACACACTTTATTCGAGCTCGGCTAGTCCCACGAATTCGGGTATACCCGGGTGTATTGAGGTTTGTGACTGTTTTCTGCCCGAGTGCATTGAGTTATTTTCCAGGCAGGGATTGAAGCATTTTATTCCCGCTGGCTGCAATACTGCACAGTACATATATATATACTGCATTACAATTCATGAATTTATGCCATCTGGTAGACACGCGAAGCATTGCAGCCTATTAAATCCTAATCATTATCATTTAACAGATCAGCCGCCCATCAGCCAGGCATGAACCCAGGCTGGGAAGGCAAATGCAACGGGGCTTGCCAGAGGTGAGGAGCGGCGCATTCCAGGTATCTGCCAGGTACATACTGGGTATTTGCTCGAATAAAGTGTGTCGGTGCAGTATGTATGTATATATTTCTAAAACTGAGCTCCTCATACAACCTCCGATGAGAGTTTTCAGCCGATAAAAGCCCAAACGCCCACTCCTGCGTATTTTGGATTATCCAATGAAGCCGAAATCAACTCATTTTGTGCCTGAACGCGCTACGACCAACGCAATAAAACAAACACCTTCCGGCAGTAACAGGTAAAACATGTCTCGGCTTCGGACACCGCTTTTTCCTACAACGACGCTTCAGGAAACGTTGAGTTCATCCCTGATCCCCACCGAATAAACAGGATTGTACGTTTTGAAGTCCGGGGATACGTTGATGATCGTCGACATTTCCTTGTTAAAAACCAAGCATCGGGGTTTGTCGCGGGAAATCTCCCAGTTGTTTCCTACGGTAGATCTGATGCTGTAATAAATAACAAGTGCCTGGCCCCTATTTAATATGCGGTGAAACGGCGTCCCTGTGCTGGAGGGTTTTTTAGTCCCATCAGTGGAAGCCGATCTCTTTAATATACCGCTATGATTAGGTGCTATGATTAGGTCTCCGTGCACCAAACAAGAGAAGTAGGGGCATTTTGGATGGCTGGTGGTGTTGCAACCGACCCTTTCTGTGGTCACCGCTCTACAGATGTTGTGATTTATCTTTGGAATTTTTTTAAATAATAAGTCAAAAGTCACCCTTTACCATTAGGTATTTATAGCGCCGTTGCTAAATGACCTCCTGACTCCGGCCCGTGACCGGCTTTAGCACATGCGGCGCCCCGTGCGATATCCCGCGCGAGGCTCCCTGTCCCATGGACAATGACTCACTATTACCGGTCCTGCCCATGAAACATCCAGGGACTGGTAACAGTGAACAGGTAACATATTGTTCTGGTCCCCACAAGGAGTTAAGGGGTTAAACCCTTTACAGGCCCTGGATGTCGCTAATGTTAAGTAACCAATAAGTAACTTATTTGAAGTAACCGATCTTAGGTTGCAAATCCTTTAGCTCAGTGATTGGCTGTTTCTGTCCTTCTAGAAGGTACCGGAAAAGCCCACTCTTTAGGGGATGATTTTATTGAAGTAAATCTTCTCTTTTCCTGCCCAGCAACAGGGGTGGGGACAAAGGTTATAAATATTTGGGATCTGGATATTTAGATCAGATCATATTTTTCTGAGGGGATATCCGGGGCTCTCCTAGCCCTGTAAAAGAGTCAAAATATTGTCTTGTTTTCTGAGTTAGGGCAAGTCTCCCAGTATAGGGGCTGTCTCCCAGTATAGGGGCCATAAAGACACTGCACTAGAAATGAATCCTGCAACAGTGAGTAGGTTCTCACCACGGGGGGCTCATGAAGGAGATCTGGGGGGGGCGGGGGGTGGGACCGCTAGGAATTGCAGGAAGAAGTTTCCAGCTCTGTCCTAGGCAGAAGAAAAAGGCTCGCCAAAGAGCTGCTCTACCTACAAACCTCATGGTTGAGGAAACCTGAGTGAAATATATTATATGTATATATATAATATGATAGGCACACCAGAAATATGCAAAAATGTATTTTATTGGCCCAACGTCGTTATCTAGGCTCCGTAGGGGACGCCGAAGCCTTGGGCCAACAAAATACCTTTTTGCATATTTTTGGTGCGTGTTGCGTCTTTCCCTTTGTTATTTCTGTACAGTACTTTATAGGTACTCTGATAGCAAAACCCTATATAACTACTACTGCCAGAATCACTCTACTCTTTCCTAAATCTGTCTCAGCATCTCCCCTCATGAAATCCCTCTCCTGGCTTCCGATCAAATCCCGCATCTCACACTCCATTCTTCTCCTCACTTTTAAAGCTTTACACTCTTCTGCCCCTCCTTACATCTCAGCCCTAATTTCTCGTTATGCACCATCCAGACTCTTGCGTTCTGCTCAAGGATGTCTTCTTTCTACCCCCTTTGTATCTAAAGCCCTCTCCCGCCTTAAACCTTTTTCACTGACTGCCCCACACCTCTGGAATGCCCTTCCCCTCAGTAGCCGACTAGCACCCTCTCTATCCACCTTTAAGTCCCACCTTAAGACACACTTGCTTAAAGAAGCATATGAATAGCACTGTGGATTTTCTGAACACATGATACATAAAGCTTGGCCCCTGCAGACGCACTTACCAGAACTCCCTCCTACTGTCTCTGTACGTTCTCCCTACCTACCAATTAGACTGTAAGCTCCTCGGGGCAGGGACTCCTCTTCCTTAATGTTACTTTTATGTCTAAAGCACTTATTCCCATGATCTGTTATTTATATTCTCTGTTATTTATTTGATTACCACGTGTATTACTACTGTGAAGCGCTATGTACATTAATGGCGCTATATAAATAAAGACATACAATAAAATACAATACTACTAGAGGGTGGTGCTATCAGAGTACCTATAAAGTACTGTACAAAAATAATATATCTCCCATGCTTGGAAATGAGCTGTACTATTTTTTTTTTTTTTTTTTAAGAGCTTCAATACATTCATGTAACATCCAACACATATTTATTTAATATAACATAGCAGGAATCCCGCACACTAATGAAGGATCAACAGTTAGAAATGGAGGAAGTGCGGCTATAACCGGGGTCCTGGTGAAGATAAAATACCAATAGCTCCTAAAGACAAGCAGAATGCCCTAAAAAAAATATCCACTCTACCGATTCAAAATAAAGAAGCATTATTGATTAGCCACACCCCGTATCAAAGATAAAAGCACCGAATCAGATAAAAAAGGCACATGTAAATGTCGTATACGGAGAAGCAATACACATAATAAACCCCTTCCGTAAGTAACTCCGGGTGGGCAAGGGGTATCATTGGGAGGCACAGGGGTATCATTGGGAGGCACAGGGGGTATCATTGGGAGGCAAAGGGGAATCATTGGGAGGCACAGGGGTATCATTGGGAGGCACAGGGGTATCATTGGGAGGCACAGGGGGTATCATTGGGAGGCAAAGGGGAATCATTGGGAGGCACAGGGGTATCATTGGGAGGCACAGGAGGTATCATTGGGAGGCACAGGGGGTATCATTGGGAGGCACAGGGGGAATCATTGGGAGGCACAGGGGTATCATTGGGAGGCAGAGGGGGTATCATTGGGAGGCACAGGGGGTATCATTGGGAGGCACAGGGGGAATCATTGGGAGGTACAGGGGTATCATTGGGAGGCAGAGGGGGTATCATTGGGAGGCACAGGGGGTATCATTGGGAGGCACAGGGGTATCATTGGGAGGCACAGGGGGAATCATTGGGAGGCAGAGGGGGAATCATTGGGAGGCACAGGGGTTATCATTGGGAGGCACAGGGGGTATTATTAGGAGGCACAGGGGGTATCATTGGGAGGCACAGGGGGTATCATTGGGAGGCAGAGGGGGTATCATTGGGAGGCACAGGGGTATCATTAGGAGGCAGAGGGGGTATCATTGGGAGGCAGAGGGGGTATCATTGGGATGTACAGGGGGAATCATTGGGAGGCACAGGGGGAATCATTGGGAGGCACAGGGGAATCATTGGGAGGCACAGGGGGTATCATTGGGAGGCACAGGGGGTATCATTGGGAGGCACAGGGGAATCATTGGGAGGCACAGGGGTATCATTGGGAGGCACAGGGGGAATCATTGGGAGGCACAGGGGGTATCATTGGGAGGCAGAGGGGAATCATTGGGAGGCACAGGGGGTATCATTGGGAGGCACAGGGGGAATCATTGGGAGGCACAGGGGGTATCATTGGGAGGCACAGGGGGAATCATTGGGAGGCACAGGGGGTATGATTGGGAGGCACAGGGGGTATCATTGGGAGGCACAGGTGAATAATTGGGAGGCACAGGGGGAATTATTGGGAGGAACAGGGGGACAGGCAGCAGCGGATTTGAAAATCCGCCACCCCATGGCACTTACATGTGTCGGCCGCCTCTTGCTGCCCCCCCAATGATTCCCCCTCCCAATGATTCACCCTGTGCCCCCCAATGATTCCCCCACACAATGATTCCCCCTGTGCCTCTTCCCAATGATTCACCCTGTGCCCCCTCACAATGATTCCCCTTGCACCCCCTCACAATGATTCCCCCTGCATCCCCTCCCAATGATTCCCAATGGTGGATTTCCCATTAGGCCCAGGCTTAGGGTAGCAAAATTTGGGGGCAGCAACAATTTCCACCCCCATATGCATTTGCCGCGCTCTCGGGCCTATCGGACCTAATGGGAAGGCACATACATGTGCAGGCCGCCTCCTTGCTGTCGCCCCCTCCATCTCTTTTGGAGTCCAAGCGTCAAATGATGCCACGGACGTCATCAACGTGACGGCACACGGCGTCGCGTTGCCATGGTAATGCAACTTCATATGCAGTCACATTGCCATGGCAACGAGGACCTAGGCCCAGGCCTAATGGGAAATCCACCACTGAAAACAGGGAATCATTGGGAGGGGGTGCAAGGGGAATCATTGGGAGGGGGTACATGGAATCATTAGAAGGTGCAAGGGGAATCATTGGGAGGGGGTACGTGTAATCATTAGGAGGTGCAAGGGGAATCATTGGGAGGGGGTACGTGTAATCATTAGGAGGTGCAAGGGGAATCATTGGGAGGGGGTACATGGAATCATTGGGAGGAGGTGCAAGGGGAATCATTGGGAGGGGGTACATGGAATCATTGGGAGGTGCAGGGGGAATCATTGGGAGGGGGTATGTGTAATCATTGGGAGGGGGTGCAGGGGGAATCATTGGGAGGGGGTACGTGTAATCATTGGGAGGGGGTGCAGGGGGAATCATTGGGAGGGGGTACGTGGAATCATTGGGAGGAGGTGCAAGGGGAATTATTGGGAGGGGGTGCAGGGGGAATCATTGGGAGGGGGTGCAAGGGGGAATCATTGGGAGGGGGTGCAAGGGGAATCATTGGGAGGGGGTGCAGGGGGAATCATTGGGAGGGGGTGCAGGGGGAATCATTGGGAGGGGGTGCAGGGGGAATCATTGGGAGGAGGTGCAAGGGGAATTATTGGGAGGGGGTTCATGGAATCATTGGGAGGGGGTACATGGAATCATTGGGAGGGGGTGCAAGGGGAATCATTGGGAGGGGGTGCATGGAATCATTGGGAGGAGGTGCAAGGTGAATCATTGGGAGGGGGTAAGTGGAATCATTGGGAGGTGCAAGGGGAATCATTGGGAGGGGGTATGTGTAATCATTGGGAGGAGGTGCAAGGTGAATCATTGGGAGGGGGTGCAGGGGGAATCATTGGGAGGTGCAAGGGGAATCATTGGGAGGGGGTTCATGGAATCATTGGGAGGGGGTGCAGGGGGAATCATTGGGAGGGGGTGCAGGGGGAATCATTGGGAGTGGGTGCAGGGGGAATCATTGGGAGGTGCAAGGTGAATCATTGGGAGGGGGTACATGGAATCATTGGGAGGGGGTGCAGGGGGAATCATTGGGAGGGGGTATATGGAATCATTGGGAGGGGGTACGTGGAATCATTGGGAGGTGCAAGGGGAATCATTGGGAGGGGGTGCAATGGGAATCATTGGGAGGGGGTACATGGAATCATTGGGAGGGGGTGCAATGGGAATCATTGGGAGGGGGTACATGGAATCATTGGGAGGGGGTGCAATGGGAATCATTGGGAGGGGGAACATGGAATCATTGGGAGGGGGTATGTGGAATCATTGGGAGGGGGTGCAGGGGGAATCATTGGGAGGGGGTACGTGTAATCATTAGGAGGTGCAAGGGGAATCATTGGGAGGGGGTACATGGAATCATTGGGAGGGGGTACGTGGAATCATTGGGAGGTGCAAGGGGAATCATTGGGAGGGGGTGCAGGGGGAATCATTGGGAGGGGGTACATGGAATCATTGGGAGGGGGTACGTGGAATCATTGGGAGGTGCAAGGGGAATCATTGGGAGGGGGTGCAGGGGGAATCATTGGGAGGGGGTGCAAGGTGAATCATTGGGAGCGTGCAGGGGGAATCATTGGGAGGGGGTATATGGAATCATTGGGAGGGGGTGCAAGGTGAATCATTGGGAGGGGGTGCAATGGGAATCATTGGGAGGGGGTGCAGGGGGAATCATTGGGAGGGGGTATATGGAATCATTGGGAGGGGGTGCAGGGGGAATCATTGGGAGGGGGTGCAGGGGGAATCATTGGGAGGGGGTACATGGAATCATTGGGAGGGGGTGCAGGGGGAATCATTGGGAGGGGGTGCAATGGGAATCGTTGGGAGGAGGTGCAAGGGGAATCATTGGGAGGGGGTGCAAGGGGAATCATTGGGAGGGGGTGCAAGAGGAATCATTGGGAGGGGGTGCAGGGGGAATCATTGGGAGGGGGTATATGGAATCATTGGGAGGGGGTGCAAGGTGAATCATTGGGAGGGGGTGCAATGGGAATCATTGGGAGGGGGTGCAATGGGAATCATTGGGAGGGGTGCAGGGGGAATCATTGGGAGGGGGTATATGGAATCATTGGGAGGGGGTGCAGGGGGAATCATTGGGAGGGGGTGCAGGGGGAATCATTGGGAGGGGGTACATGGAATCATTGGGAGGGGGTGCAGGGGGAATCATTGGGAGGGGGTGCAATGGGAATCATTGGGAGGAGGTGCAAGGGGAATCATTGGGAGGGGGTGCAAGGGGAATCATTGGGAGGGGGTGCAAGAGGAATCATTGGGAGGGGGTGCAGGGGGAATCATTGGGAGGGGGTACATGGAATCATTGGGAGGGGGTACATGGAATCATTGGGAGGGGGTACGTGGAATCATTGGGAGGGGGTGCAAGAGGAATCATTGGGAGGGGGTGCAAGAGGAATCATTGGGAGGGGGTGCAAGAGGAATCATTGGGAGGGGGTACATGGAATCATTGGGAGGGGGTACATGGAATCATTGGGAGGGGGTGCGTGGAATCATTGGGAGGGGGTGCAAGAGGAATCATTGGGAGGGGGTGCAGGGGGAATCATTGGGAGGGGGTATATGGAATCATTGGGAGGGGGTACGTGGAATCATTGGGAGGGGGTGCAGGGGGAATCATTGGGAGGGGGTGCAGGGGGAATCATTGGGAGGGGGTACATGGAATCATTGGGAGGGGGTACATGGAATCATTGGGAGGGGGTACGTGGAATCATTGGGAGGAGGTACAAGGGGAATCATTGGGAGGGGTATGTGTAATCATTGGGAGGGGGTACGTGGAATCATTGGGAGGGGGTACAAGGGGAATCATTGGGAGGGGGTGCAGGGGGAATCATTGGGAGGGGGTACAGGGGTAATCATTGGGAGGGGGTACGTGGAATCATTGGGAGGGGGTACATGGAATCATTGGGAGGGGGTGCAGGGGGAATCATTGGGAGGGGGTGCAGGGTGAATCATTGGGAGGGGGAATAATTGGGGGGCACAGGAAAATCACTAGGGGGGAACAAGGGGGAAGCACAGGGAGAATCATTGAGGGGCACAGGGGGAATCATTGGGGGTTCAGCGAAATATCATTGGTGAAGGGCACAAGGGGGAAAAATTGGGAGACGCACGGGGAATTATTGGGGGGACATAGGGAGAATCATGGGGGGGGGAGATGGAGAATTATTTGGAGGGCACAGGGGGAATCACTCTGATGGGGGCACTGGAAGAATTATTTGGAGGGGCACAGGCGAATAACTAGGGGGTCACAGGAAAGAGAGCCAGTAGGGGATCTGTGATACAGGTGGAGAAATGGAGGAGCAGACAGCGGAGGCAAGCACACCCCATGTCAGACACGCGGTCGCTGCAGGATCCCACGCGTGAGCTTAACCGGCACTACCATTGGCCCAGCAAGCCTCGCAATCCTTCCTGCCAGTGCCTGCTGCAGTGGAGCGCAGGAGCGGGGTGGGAGAGAAGAGTCTGGCAGGATGCTACCCGCCCAGCCCGGGTCCTTTGAAGGCACAGTGTCATGAGCAGTCACACCGGTAGCACTGGCCAATAGCCGTCTCATCCGGGATACACACGTACTCTCTTAGCCTGTCCCTTAAAAAATGTGCACTTCTGTCATTGTATGTATACCCATACCCCAGTTAGATTGTAAGCTCTTTGGGACAGGCTCTTCTTTCCCCCAGTGTTTATTGTTATGTACAATATTATGCATTTATTGGTATTATTCATCCCTGTACTAATACAGTATCTTGTAAAATGTCTCTGTAAAGTGAGGAGTACACTGACTGACACTATATTAATAAAGCGCACGCCCCTATACAATTAGTGAAAGGAAAAAAATATATACAGTACAATATGAAAATGAAACGATACAGCCGTCATAGTTGTAGCCCTAAAGATGGGTCCAATATTCCGTTTTTTAGTTATATTTAAAATTTATATCGCAAATATAAATGGCTTTAAATATATAAATTGTAAATAATCCATCGTAAAAAAACCAAAAACAAACAACTCCCCAAGTACAATAGGGTGATATCCCGAGGGCAGAAACATAACCTGTTGGGGTGTTCACAGCCCTTCGGCATGTCAATGATTAAGTGGCTGAACCAGGGGTGGCCAACTTGAGTCCTCAATGGCCACCAACAGCTCAGGTTATCAGAATGTCCCTGCTGCAGCACAGGTGGTTCCATCAGTGGCTCCGTCTTTGACTGCACCCCCTGTGCTGAAGCAGGGATATTCTGAAAACCTGACCGGTTGGTGGCTCGAGGACTGGAGTTGGCCACTTCCCTGGGCTACCCCGTCCTTAAAAATATGGGACAGTTCACAACATTAACCTTTAGAGTGGCCCGTCAGAGATGCTTGTGTACGTCTTCATTAAAATGCTCGTTTTATAAAGGGGGCTGACGGGGCTCCCCGCGATGGAAACAGAAATAGAGCCTCCTCCCTTGCGTTTACATCCCCTCCCACCCCCCCCCCCCCCTTTCGTGGACTGACAACCCAATCGGTCACATTGTGGCGATCCTGGAAGTCCGGTCGCACCTGGGTGCTGACGGACGTCCAGCTGCATAAACGTTATTTTAGAGCATGTGATATTTCCGAGGCTGTAAAGGTCTGATGAATATAAGCAAGCCCCCTGGATCCTGGCCCCACAGGCAGCAAACAGGTAGATCTTTGTAACACCTACCGTTAAGTTTTGCATGGTGGTCACCTCCCTCCGTCCCCTGCAGGAGCCAGAATGTAGATGGCCGCTTCCTTCAACTTGTGCTATCAGACCATGGAAGAAGTGTTGCAGTGTATCCGCTGTTTGATTCCCATCGTAACAAAACTAGACGCTAAAAATTCACCCGGTTTAAGCCTATAAAAAGAAAATACTTTTTGGTTGGTCTATAAAATTCACACATTACGTGTGTGTCAGAACCACTGGGAATAAAGGCCGCCAGGACCTGTACATAAATAAAGGCTGACCCAAATGCAAAAGTCCGGCCGGAGATATCAGGGCAGGAGCGAAGGTTACTTCTAATTGAATAATCTTTCTGCTATGAAGGCAAGGAATAAGCGAGGTTGTCCTCCCGTCTGTCACCTGTTCTGACTGTAACCAGCGTTAAGGTCCCCGGAGAGAAGGAGCTGTGAACGGAGCAGTTCATTATGGAAAGAAAAGAATCTGTTCTAATTAAAACCCTCCAGGGACCAGCGGTGGCAGGGAAATTAAATCTGTTTTTCTCCTGTTGCTGGTTTTTTTTCCCCCCTTTAACTCTTTAGCTGCCAAAGGCCTGCAATGCTCTGCATTGTTTTAGGCCCTGCTGGTAATGAAGTGGTTAACACTACTCCCTTTAGTTCATGCTGGGTTCGTTAAATCTGCAGTCCCACCTAGCATTACACATTGGCGTATCAATTTATTCGATTGTAAGATCTGCGGGGCAGGGACTTCCTGTCCTAATATTATAACGTCCCGTATATTACTGTGGTGACGTGCTATGAACATGGAGGGCGCACCCCTGCACTAGCGCACCCCTGCACTAACCTCGTGTGTGGAACTGTAACCAAAGCCTTTGCAAAATCTAAATAGACCACATCAACTGCATTACCCTGGTCTAATTTCCTACTTACCTCCTCAAAGAAATTGATAAGGTTAGTTTGGCATGATCTATCCTTCATAAATCCATGCTGACTATTACTAATAATTTTGTTTTCCATTAGGTATTCCTGAATATTATCCCGTATTAAACCTTCAAGTAGTTTCCCTACTATTGAAGTCAGGCTTACAGGTCTGTAATTCCCCGGGTGTGATCTAGCTCCCTTTTTAAATATAGGCACCACATCTGTTTTACGCCAATCTTGTGGTACTGAGTCTGTGGAAATGGAGTCCTTGAATATAAAATATAATGGTTTGGCTATTAGTGAACTTAAAGCTGCAGTTGTCTTTTTTTTTTTTTTTTACTTCAATAGTTTCATGTGGGCAATCTCTAATTACCTAAAGAACTGCATAGCTGCCGGTCAATTCGTTCTCCGTCTATTGATCGGCAAAGTTTGGCGACATCTTTAAATATGGGGAATGTAAATCGTTGCTATAGGAACAAGCATGCTTGTTAAAATAGAATACAAGAAAATTGGTCTTTCAAAGTTTTTTTTAAAACAGCAAATGCTAAAAGTATTTTTTCTTACTACAGAACTGATTTATTAAAAAAACACACATGCAGGATATTGCCTGAACTGCAGCTTTAACTCCTTGAGAACTCTTGGATGTATACCATCGAGGCCAGGTGCCTTATTTACTTTAATTTTATCAAGCCGCCTATGAACTTCTTTTACCTCTGCTTTTTCCTTATCTCCAATAATCTGCCTGCCCATCTCACACTGAAAGGCTCCTATATTTTCTTTCCTGTTTTTTTTTGTTATTAAGGTACTTAAAGAACTTTTTAGGGTTGATCTTACTTTCTATTGCAATACTTTTTTCATTATCCATCTTTGCTAATTTGATTGCCCTTTTGCAATTTTTGTTACATTTCTAATTCTGATACGATGTCTCCGTCCCTTCTGATTTCAAGAATCTAAACGCCTGCCTCTTCTTTTCCATTTCCTCCCCTACCTGTTTATTTCGCCACATTGGTTTCGACTTATTACCCAAGGGTATACACTGATAAGAGTGCTTTTCTAACAATGTTTTAAAGACTGCCCATTTATCTTCTACATTTTCCCTGTAAAAACATCATCCTAGTGTATTACTTGTAGATTATTCCTCAGTTTATTAAAATCTGCCTTTCTAAAGTTTAAGGTCTTTGTTGAACCCAAGTCATATGTTTTTTGATCATTTATTTAAAATGAGACCATGTTATGATCACTATTAACCCAAATGTTCCCGGATTTGAATATTTGTTATTACTTCTACATTGTTTGATATGACCAAATCCAGTATTGCCCCTCTCTTGGTTGGTTTCTCAATAATTTGGGTCATATAATTGTCTTTAAGCACCCCCAAAAACCTGTTTCCTTTTGTTGTAATGCTAATCTCATTGCCCCAGTCTATGTCTGGATAATTAAAATCATCCATTATGCAAATATGACCTCGTTTTGATGTCTTCTCCATTTTCAAAAGTATTTTAGCTTCCTCAATCTCAGATATTTGGTGGTTTATAGCATATCCCCACAAACATTTTCTTTATACTTTTACCTCCACTGCTAATTTCTATCCACAAAGTCTCTACATTTCCATAATTCCCTTCGTAAACATCTTCCCTTATAATAGGTTTTAGATCTGGTTTAACATATAGACATACTCCACCTCCTCTTCTATTTGTTCGATCCTTCCGAAAAAGAAAATAACCCTCTAAATTAACTGTCCAGTCATGAGTTTCATCCCACCACGTTTCAGTAATGCCTATATTATACAAGAGAAGGTGAGGCGGAGCATCTGCCCCATGAGAAGGTAACAGACCGGGACTACTCAAATCACTACAAACGCTTTATTGGCATGGGAAGCAACATTGACACACTCTTACGCGTTTCGCACGGCTAGCCGTGCGAAACGCGTAAGAGTGTGTCAATGTTGCTTCCCATGCCAATAAAGCGTTTGCAGTGATTTGAGTAGTCCCGGTCTGTTACCTTCTCATCGGGCAGATGCTCTGCCTCACCTTCTCTTGTATCTTGTAAACCATATCGGTGGGAGCACGCCGAAGCTGCCAGACATCCATCCAGCAACAAAACAGTGAGTTTTCCTATAAGGATTTATCTTGGCTGCTCGTTTTACACTTACCTCGAGCTAGAGGCTATTGGGTGACGCCATACTACTGTGACATTTAGAGCCTAAGTGTCGGCGGGGGAGAACTGGCAGCTGTGGCGATTGTGGATTTCATTTGCATGGCTGTACGCAGCTTTCATTTTGCCGGTGTTTTTTGAGTTGCGCCACTAGGGAGCATGGGGCTCCTTTCTCCCCTACTGTACATGCCTATGATATTATACTGCTCCCTTGCAGCTATTAATTCAAGCTCCCCCATTATATCGACCAGGCTTCTTGCATTTAAGTTTTTTTTTCAGCCTGTACTATTATTTTATCTGCTCCTTCCTTACTGCAACAATTGGGTTTAGTCTGTAGAAGTTTTCTGGTATTATCTGTATGTGCTATGTGTGTCTCACTGCTTGCCAAACTCGCACTTGCCCCCATTTCTACTTCCATGACCCCTTGCTATTTCCCCATCTATTGTATTTAGTTCGTTATCGGTTTCTTGTCCCTCCCTTGTTGAATCTAGTGTATTAACTCATTCTACAATTTCCTTCTTTGAAACTCAAAACACATCATATCTTTGCATATACAAATATCTATTCAGTGTTAAAGTAAACATCATGCTGCTGTATGTAATGAAACATTTCTGGTGCAGAACGGGCATATAATGAGGTGACATGAAGTCAGGACACATATTAGGGTTACATTCTGAGATCCAAAAAGATCAGGGGAGCGGGGGACGTATCACAAAAGGAGGAGATAAAGAAAAACACAACATAAAGCAGTATTGCAGAACAATCAATAACCTCCCGTGGTTATACTTACTGTGGTGGAGGAAGGGTTAACGAGGCTTATAATAAAAGGTCAAGCCCACTTGGTTATCCCTGACCCGTGTTTTGGGGTCCTAGAGCGTTAGCTCTTGGGCCCGGGCATTGTGTATACATTAGTGACTGTGTGAAAAATACTCCAACCTACACAGGGCACAAGGGGTTAATGTGTATCCCCACACTCCACTCAGGTATAAGACCTGAGCAGTTTTGTTTTATTAAAATAAATGGTAAATGGGTATGAAGGGGTTAAAATATAACTGCAGGTATTCCCCAGTATAGCAGAGGTACCCAGGTACCCTGAATCCAGTTAGGGGTTCAGGGGGGGGGGGATCGTATCATGTGTTAAATGTATGAATTATGATAATGTTTTTGACTAAGGGGGGAAAGAGATGGGGTTTAACCACCCCCCAAGATTTATAAGTTAGGGTTTTGAAGTAATGTTATAGGAAGTCAGTTAGATAAACAATCCATTTGCATATGAAGAGGGGGGGGGGGGGTTCAAAGGGGCAGCAGACACCTTTGGGTTTCACAAGTACAGCGAGTCATAACTTAAGTCCAGGACTTCTAAGGCATCACGTGGCGATGTCTCCGGCATGTCTGGGGAGACATTATAAAGGTGTTACTTGGGGAGGAGGAGAGGTGAACAGTTTGGCCAGACTCGGTGGCATTTGAGCCAGTGGCGGGTGGGGGGGGGTCAAATAGTGAGTGGACAAAATGGTGGTTCGTGCACATGCTCTCTCACTACTCTGAAGCCAGGTGACAGGTGGGGGAAGATGACATTTTTGTTGCACA